>NW_010255963.1:2382-10659 GCF_000690775.1 Eurypyga helias
CCCCCCCAGGTCCCCTTAAGTGGCAGGCCTGTCCTTCAGTGTATCAGCTGCTCGCCCTGCCCCCAACTTGGTGGCCTTCAAACTTGTTGAGGGTCCATTTCATCCCATTGGCTGGGTTCTTGATAAAGTTGTTGAACACTTTCCACGGCAGTTTTAACCCCAAAGTGTGCCACTCCTAACAGGCTGCTAGTTTGGCTTCAAATTGTCGACCACTATACCGTGAGCCCAAATGTCCAACCAGGTTTTTATCTTACCTTCTGTTTCCAGTCACCGCCACATCGTTCAAGTTCACTATTTGCCTGGAGACTGAAGTGAGGCTGACCAGTTTATACCTCCAGATCCTCTTTCTTGCCTTTTTCAAAGTGCCAAACATATGTCTTCTTCCAGTCATTGAAGACCTTTCACATTCTCCATGACATTTCAAAAAGGGCAATCTCACAGTGGCATTGTACAGCTCTTCCAGCATCCTTAAGCATATCCCATCTGGGCTGTGAACCTGTTTATGTTCAAATTCCTTAATGATAATGAAATTCCCCTCCACTGGCTGGTAGCGCCTCTCACCTCAAAGCTTTCTACCATGTACTGAGACTTGGGAAGCCTGGGAGCAGGCATTGTGAGTAAGACTGGGGCAAAAGAGGTGTTTCTTCAGTACAAAAAGCTGTATCTTCACCTTTTTTTATATATAAAAGAGTTTTTTTTCCTATAAGCCAACAAGGTGGAAAAAGGCAAGTTTTCTTGGAGCTATTTCTACTGATTACCTAAATTAACCAAAGTGAAGGATTCCGGAAATATAACCAAGTCCATTATAAAGGCATGTTTAGATGAAGATATTAGAAACATCTTTTCCATTGGAATTGGGTCCTGCTTTGGCAAGATATTTAAAGGAGAGGCACAATTTTATAGGACTACTCATGTGTTAGCTCTACTCATGTGTTAAAATATACACATGTGGCCGAGCTCAATAGACCCACACAGCTGAATTTGTTGGAAATCTATGGCAATTAACAGGAAGATAAATTACACAGATCAATAGTCCTCATCTAAACTGCAGGCATGGTGTTCATTTGATCATTATGTATTTTATTGCCTACACGGACAGCAAAAAACAAACATGCAGGGCACTACACTTCAGCAGTCACCATACCTTTGTATTTCTTTCAGACATTTCTTGTCTCTTTATCCGTTGCACAGAGCTAACCACATGCTATTCCTGAAAAACATATGGAACCAGTGCAGTCTGCTAGGCAGAAGTGGCCACAGTCATCTTGCTCATGTTGTTGAGTAAGATCTGCTGCAAACTAGTCTCTTAACAGGATTACTTCCACATGCACAGCTCGGTCAAGAACTGTTCACCTCAGGTTATGATTAAATCCTTTAGAAAATAATTTTATGAAACTGTTATCCCCCTACTTCTACTGAAAGTCTCTTCTCTTTGCTGCCCCAATATTTTCAGCCATGAAGCATTTACTTTATTTAAGAAAACAAAACAAAACAAAACAATACCACCACCACCACCAAAAAAAACCACAACCAAAAAATCTCCTTTGCTTCCATATTTATTTCTTGTTTCATTATTGGTTCACAAATACTCAAAAATAAGGGCATTAGAGATTTCTCCTTCTGAACATGGCAGACCTTTCTGTTTTTCCCTTAAGAAAGTAGTTTCAGTCATGCCATGTGATCAAGAAATGGTGTCAAGTAACGTCCTTGGAGATGATAGGCAGGTAACAATCTCTTACTTAAGATAGTTATATAAAGCTCCTTCTCCATAGTCAGGTGGCTGAAACACAACAATACTGTGAACAAAAACAGACTCCAAGAATCCAAGGGGTTTCCCTGGATACCAGTAACATAAATAACTGAGGAGAGGCCCGTGTGGTGGAGCTACATTTGTCTGCTGGTCTTGGAGACAAGAAGAAAGATGAGAACATCTTAAACAGTGACAGAGACATGCCCCTGAAAGCAAAAGTCCAGAAGGAGATACCTTTTGGACAGGATGTTGGCTGTACGAGGCCACATCCTGTTGTTAAATTCTTCATATGTTAAAGGAAGCCAGACTAGACATTGTCCATAAATAGAAGAGATTACAGGAGAGATGTAACTCCCTTGTCAAATTCTACTCTTTATAGAAACAGCCTTGCAAGTTCAGGCTTTGCAAAACACTACAAATATATTAAAAAAAACCCTGCTGTGACTCTTCTCCTGTTTTCTTTCACTTGTAGTGGAGAAGAGAGTGGTTTTTTGCTGCCTATGAACACATTCAAACATTGGAACATAGATTAAACTTTATGGGTTTGTGTATGCATGAGAGAAAGAATGTTTATATATATCTTGTGGTGAATAATTCCTAACAAATATTACTTGATATAATTATTTACTATTATTTATGTTTCTGTTATTGCTGAAACAGGGCTACAAGTTGTTGGGGGGTGGGAAAGTGATCTGGGAATGCAACGTCTGTTCTTCTGCACATTTCCTGTTGCAGGCAGTAGGCTGGCAGAGACAGCTGCGAAAGGGCCATCCACACGCATTCTGTCGAAAACATGTGCCCATGTAAACCCGCGGCTTTCGTTCTTTCATGTTTTCCTTAGGTGAAATTCACTGAGGTAGAATCAGCATATTTGACTGTTTTGGAGGTTTAAATAAGCAACCCTGCGCATGACAACCTAAGACCACCGATTAAATTAAAGGCATTTGGAATAATTTTATACAGGTTTTTTTGTAATATGTGTTCTTATGCATACTTGATAAATCTTCTTGCAGTAGTGATCTCCACCCCAATGTCTGTATTTTCACTTTGATTTATTTTTTTTTGTACTTCCTGGAAAGGTTTTGCGTGAAGACCGTTACCAGAGAGAGCTACAGTCTATTTCATCTATAGGAGCTTCTGAGCTGCTCTGGGGCCTCAACACAAAATCTCTGTGGGATTGGGGAGGAATCCTTCAAAGGCTATTTACTGTAGATCCAGGATGAGCAGAGTTTTCTCTTCATTGGATATGAACCTCTTCACAACATCCATGGGCATTTCTAGCTCTTACAAAAGAGGTAAACAAATAGACACTAGGGAAACACCTTCTATTTTGGGTTTATTTTTCCTAAACACACAGCACGTATGCTCAGTAGAAAAAAATGTGATTGTGAAAAGTTAACTGGCACAGTGATAACTGCAAATGACTTCCCAGTACAGCACACACCAGATCACACTGAGTATCGTTCAAATAACTGAAGTCACACTGAAAAGAAATGCTTAACGTGACTGAGACTGCTTCTATTTGTGCACAGCTAATACTTACTCGGGATATATGTGTGGAATTTTTTACCGGCTTTTGTCCCCCTGTACTGTACAGGTAATAAAATTTTTGATCTATCAAATGGAGATGGGAACAATGGTGTGGTTCTTGTCTTGTGCACTTCTTGTGCACTTCTTCCACTTCTTTACTTCGTAGATTTCGTCTTCAGTAAAGGAACAGAAAATCAGGAATAATTTGATGTTTCCATAGTAAAGCCAGTAGTCTGTTTCAAACCAAAGTATATTCCTCTTTTAAAGAAATTAACATTTGTAAGAATTATGGGGGAAAAAAAGGACGCTACATGGAAAGCCATATTATTTCTAGAGGTAGTTCAAATTGATTTTTATGCAGCATATCTTTTTTATTTGCTGCCACGTTGCAGAAAATGAATTTAAAAAAATTAAAACTACTATTAATTTAAAAAAATTGAATAGAAACCAGCTTGATCTAATTTAGTATCTCAGCAAGTTGAACTGTTATAATCACTGAGTTCATTAGGAAAGATTAAAGACTAAATACATAGACAAGGGTAAAGATGTGACTTGTATATGTCTGATCACATCACAGCTTTTAATAACTTCATGACTTTATCATAGAATCCTGTGTTTTCAACCTTCTTACCTTCCTTTCCAGAAGATAATCTAAATCTTTTTAGAACCATTCCCATTTCCTGGATTACAGCATCATCTTGTGCGATTTAATTTGATATGCTATGCTGAAATAAGGCAGTTCTGGGAGGGTACATGTAGATACGGCAGATATGACGTGATTCCTTCTTCCTGCAAAAGTCCAGCTTTAAGAAACATGTTCCTATCTTCTGCTGAGATGTATTTCTTATATCAGGAACTGTAATCTTGGAGTCCAGCCAAAACTATTCACTGTATGTTATAGATTAAAATAAATCTATAGGCATTTCCTCTTGTAATAGTTATTTCCACTTTACAAAAAACTTCAAAACCTTATAATGAAGACGGGGTCATGTTCAAAGAGAGGCTTTTTGGAAAATGGACTGGGAGTGTAATGACACTGACTTTTCTAAACTCTAAAGATGAAAAAAACTGTAAATGGCTATGCAAGTTTTTGGTCAACCCCATGTCATAGGAGGTCTATCACTGTAACAAAACTCCACAAGACTTTTCCTTGTGGGTAACTAGTGTCTTTAATTAATGCAATCTTGAGATAATACTAAAAAGAAAAGGCCAAATTATTACTGACACAAAAGTAGAACTCCTGTTGATACTAAAGAGACTTTTGCATGCATATTTGAGTCTCATTCTTAGTCAACAGAGCCATGGCCCTGTTAACCCTTCTGGTGAAGTTTAAGGAGGCTGCCACCAAATCCTTTAGTCATTACTTCAATTAGACTGTAAGTCTGATTGGCACTTCAGTTAACAACAGTGATGAAAGAGCCTTTGCCGTCAAATGAACTGAAAACTGGTGACTCGTAAAAATTAAGTTTTATATCCCCTCCTTTTACCCCATGTCAATATTAAATCTAAGTTTTTCTTCTGAAACTAAAGTATGACATGCATTTACTGGCTGAGGTAGATCAAACAGGCACTGCAGCTGTGGTTCCTGGTTTCAGAATGGTGAAGGGAAATCAAAATATTGTATTGGTTCTTATACTTTAAAAAGTATTATTTTAAAACTCTCTGTCTACAAAAAATATGCCAGTGAGGATATATAGAGTGAGCACAGGCTGCTTAAGGCACACACGTCTGATTGCTTCTACATTTCACAGGGTGGTTGTGTGGATGCTTTAAAATACGTATATTGCTGTTGCACAGTTCCTATTGTCTAGTTCTCAGAAGGTAATAGATTATTGTAACTTATCAGTGACATTAATAAAGATTCTATTTCAGACCCTGTCATGTTCCAGTCACAATTTCTGTAGTTAGACCACGCTAGTCTCAAGCTTGTTCTACATTTTCAAGCACACTGTACAGCATCTTTTTCATTAACTCTGTCTGTATAGCTAACTCCAGCAACAATTTTATCCCTAGGTGTCAAGTGTAGTGTTTTATTGAGTTTTGCATTAAATGTTACTTTTGCCAAGAGTGAGAAAATGGTTGATTATATTCCATCAATTCTCTTAACTCCCTCAAACAATTAATCCCAAAGGCTTCTTCACTCATTTTACATCAGATGCATTTCCCATCACGGACAGCACATTATTTCTCGTGCTGTCAGAGATGCTGGTGTGCCCTCCTATACCAGTACGCTGTGCCTCCAGCAGCCACCTCAGGAAGTTGGTGAGGGCAGGGTCTGTGTATCTCTGCTCACCCATGCAGATTTACCAGGGTGAACTATAAATTACAGTTCACTGTCAAAGACCATATAAGTCTAGCTGTTATACAATGCTTTTGGAAGAAGATTACCTTTTATACTCTTCATTTTGAAAAGAAAGGCAGGAAGAATACAGCTGTCAATAGAGACAAAGCCAGAAATAGACACTCTGAAAACCAGCAGCCCCCTACACCTGTAGGGACTGTGAATAATTTCTGTGTTTTGGCAACATAAAATGACTGGATTGGTAGAAAAGTTTGTTCACAGATTTTTCCTTCTCATGACTGGCTTTAGTGTTGACATTACAGAGGACCCAAGATCTCATTA
This sequence comes from Eurypyga helias, assembly GCF_000690775.1. Taxonomy (NCBI): domain Eukaryota; kingdom Metazoa; phylum Chordata; class Aves; order Eurypygiformes; family Eurypygidae; genus Eurypyga; species Eurypyga helias. The sequence goes on from NW_010255963.1 coordinate 8,286, forward strand.
CCTTCCATTTCCACACAGGATGTAGAAAGCTTTTGTGGATGAACTGGTCCAATAAGCTTTAAAAATTTCAGCTCTGAATATAAGTTTTAAGTGAGGTATGGGGGACGTCAACTAATTTGACACTTTGTAGTCATCTACCACTGAAGTAGTTAGCCATACTCTATGTAATCAGCCAGGGGAGAGAGGCATTTCTAAGGCTTGCAAAATCTCACTGGAGTGGAGATGTTTGAAATACCTGGAATGAGTACCCACAAGGGTAATATGTTTCTCTCTGGTCCAGACAACAGATTTGGATATGTCTGCACTGTAACAGTTTAAATTTAGAGGATCAAAATGCTATTCCCAAGGACAATCGCTAAAAGGCACCAGGCAAGAGAATTCAGGTTTCAGAGCAGCTGAGGTGTCTACATGGGCACCAACAGTGCAGTCAAGAAAAGAATTCTTTCATTAACGTGGAAGATGGGAGGCAAGTTAGGTTAAGTACAGAGCAGCAAGGGAAGAGCTCCATACCTGAAAAGCCCTATTCACATATTTTTTAAATCACTCCAAAACTTATTGCTTTATACTATGACTCTCAAAAGTCAAGACCCAACCTATATTCTCAACAAGTTTTCAGAAAATTATGTATTGTAATCTTTCCTCATTACTTTTTTTATAAATATAAGCACTATTCTGCCCATGGTACTGTGGTCATAGTCCTTTCACATTTATTAAAGAGCCCTCTGTTTTTATCACACGAAAAGGGGTATTTGTCTTTTGTGTATTGCCACAAAAGATGTAAAAAAAGGATTTAACATCAATGGGCCAAATTCATTACTGCTTTAATGCACTGAAGTTCACATTACTACCAGGATTAATGTAACTCAGTGTAATTATAGCTGAGAGAATTTGCTGTTGAGATTTATCTTCAATCTGCACAGAGGCACAGTAACAGTTGTCATTGTTTCCAGAAAGGAATTGCTATTTTGAAAAAGAAAACAAGCTTACATGGATAAGCAGAAATCATCCTTCCTTGCTACAGATAATAGCAAAGCCTGAGATTTCACTGAATATTAGTGAAATGATTTGTAAGTTGCTTCAGGCCCAGAATGATCATTGCAGTTAAAACTCAGACCGAACAACAGAGCAGACTGATAACAAAAAAAAAAAATCAAAGAAAATAAAAATTAAAATCAATACTAATATTGAAAAAGCAGCTGGTTGCAATAAAGGTAATAAGAGACTGGATCTTCCATGCTAGGAAGATGAATTTGACTTGCACAAAAGGAAAATCTAATTCAAATAACAAGCGTTTTAGTTTAGTCTTGGTTTTTGTTCTCAATTTCAGAACATAAGCTGTTATAGAATCAAAATTATATTGAAAGTTAGTTAAACACCACTGTCTTCCTAAGTAAATATTTAACTCCTAGCAGAAGGTCTAATGAAAGCTAGTGGGATTAACTTAAAAAATGCCCATGATTGGAGTGATTATTACAATTAGACCCATTCATGTCAGAGTTTTATGGTTCTATTAGACAGTTTTACCAAAGCTAGTGGGATTAATGCAAAAGAAATGCCCAAATTTGAGGTCATTATTGCAATTAGACTTGTACATGTTGACATTTCATGGTTTTATTAGAGAATGATTAATGTTTTTATGCTGGAGCAAGGACTTTATTGTCTGCTCTAGGCCACATGTCATCAAATCAGAATTTAGCTGTAATGCAATAATATTCCCTTAATTGTTGCAATCAGTTATGCTAAAGCAGCACTTATCACCCTAAAATATGGAAAGGTTTGTTTCCAGTTGTACCAAGCTACAGGTTCCCATCTTGCCAAAAATGTGTTAACTAACAAGCATTATCAGCCAGGCATGTCAAGTGTAAATGAAGCACTAAAATGCAAGGTCTAGAATGAACATACGTAGATACATTTGGATTAATCAGTGAGCCTTCTATAGAGAGAGATAAAGAGAGGGGTGGGTGCGGGAAACACATTGTTATCCTACAGACTGTGTGGACTCCATTACCAGATTGCATATACCCAGACACGCAAAGGAAAAGAGGCCAACTGTATATTCTGTAGTCGATCAAATTGTTTCACAGTATAAACAGTTCTAGCATACTACTGAAAAAAAAAGGTATTTGTAGAAAGTAAATAAATAAATAAATCCAGGTAGAGTCATGAGCTTTTTTTGTGTCTCCTAATGGGAAGAATGTGGTTATGACTAAGATAAAGAGCTCCAAAAGAAAAATTCCAGTTCGTAAAACTTCTCAAGATTGACAGTGAATCCATTCCTTCTCACCACCCCTCCCTTTTTAATTTCATGTAAAAGACAGAGCCAAGGAAAAACACACTTTTGTATCTGTACCTTCTTCCTCAGTTACTGGAAAGA
>NW_010255963.1:10689-17477 GCF_000690775.1 Eurypyga helias
GGCTGCCTTTGTGTATTATTTCTGAGTCGTGAGTGCTTACACACAACTAAAGAATTTTATCCTCCTTTTGCAGCTTATTTTCATTCCTCCATCCATGTGCTCCTTGGCATCAGGTAGAAGGTGTACTCAGATGAGTAACATGAAGACTAAGTAGACCTTGGCCACGGTTAAAATACAAGCTAACAGGCCATCTGGTAACCATCTAAGTCAAAGCTTTGAGTTTAAAGTGCCTGTACTAACATTATCTGTATCATTTAGACAAAAGAAAAAAGAACCAAGTATTATTCCAATAATTGTTTATTCCAGGCTTTTATCATAATCCTGACCTTGAACAAATAATACAAATTTTATTGTATTTTTTTACAGATGTAACACAATTTTTTAAAAATATTATTTTATTTTTTACCAACAGAAAACATCAACTCTGTAATTTAAAAGCATTATTGAAATAAGGTAATTACTTGCAGGGCTTTTCACAAAGAGAGTCTGAAATTTTGCAAGATGGAAGGTGTAATCTGGAATAATTTTTAAATGATGGAACTGAAACTGTAGGGGTAAAATGTTGTCCCTACTGTACTCAAAAAAGATTTTTTTCACCTTATATGTGCATTTTATTATGTACTTGGACAAGTGAGGCCATTCCAAATGGCCAGATTAAATACTTATGAGAATGGACGCACAAAGGAACTAATTCTGTGAGGTCTTTATATCTCACACTTTAACATTCATACAATGAACTTTAGTGTAGATTATCTGTAATTCCACCTGCAATCATTTTTTGTCTAAAATATAGAAAGAAATATTTTTCACTGAGGTAATTTCTGAAGATTAGCGGACATGAGTCTGAGAACCCTGGAAAATGCATCGTGAAACACCCGGTTTGGATTATCATGTCATGGTTAGGTTTAAATGTGAGTCACACAAAGATAAAATGGTATGAATGCTCATACTCTTGTTACCATCAGGACTGGATGCTGCCAGGCCAGTGTCATACAGCTCCAGTACAGTCTGATTTATAAAGCCCTTTTGTGATGATAATTAATTACTTGCTATTACTTTTGATTATGGGTGGATTTTTTTTTTTTTTTTTAGGGCTTTGCACAACACCGATTTGGTCAGGCAACACAATCAGTGAGTGATGATGTACCAGATTACATCAAGTACCCTGAATTCATATGACGGGACGTAACTTGGCATTGCTCCACATTATGAAAGCTAAACAGTTCAGAGTATGCTGTACAGTAACGGGAATGAAAATGCCTTTCTGAAAAACAGAATCCACCACTGTTTGCTTTATTTTTCAAGAAAGCAACCTCCAATTCTTGCTTGCCAAAATCTCTTCATTCAACTTTGCAATTAGAACTGCATCAACCTTAAAATGTGTTGGAAAGTATGAAAAATTGAAGTTTGTTTTCCTAATTGGCATTTTTAACCCCTCTTCTCCACAAACTCTAGTGAAATCAAGTAAAAAAATATAAATCACTAAAAATCCCTTGTGTTCAGAACTCATTAATGAAACCCTCATAAAAAAAAAATCAAAAGACTGGCTCTAAAAAATCACAAGAAATATTAAAAATATCTTTATTTTTATTCTGCCTTCCCATTGTTTAAACTCTTGTGCATTGCCATACGCTTTAAAGTAAATGCTGTAAGTTTAAATATTCCCATTTCCAACTGCAATACTAGTTGAACAATCCAAGTTACTATTCAGCTCTTTGACCACACATGAACTCCCCCAGCCACTGGAGGAAGACAGTTGGATTTCCCTCTGTTCTATCCATCAGAACAGCTTCTTTATCAGGTCTACTCTGTTCAGGCCCTTGTGCAAAGACATATAATGTCTCCTGCTTCTCATATTACCTTTAATCTCCTTTATCCTGCCTTCTCCAAACTACTGTTACTATATTCCTCTTTTTCACACCTTATACTCCCTCACACTGTCTCAAATCTCTCCTTAGAGTTTCGCAGCCCTTGCGTTCCCAAGCCTGAGTCTTGTTCATGAAGCTGCACTTCTTTAGCCTCTTTTTTCTCCACACGGGCCACTTCCCAGGCTCACCTTCCATGACATGTACTCCCTGTCAGTGGTGGTTCCCCATGTCTTCCTTATCCCTTGATCACATTGCCTTCTGTCATGCTCTGAGCTCAGACAGCCACAGTACCGCTTCACTCTCACTTCCTTCTTATACCTTGGTGGGTTTTTATAGCACCTACATGAGGATGTGGTTTGTTTCCTAACATCACCTTGCTTCCTTGCTTGCCTTCCGTCTCTTTTACACTGCTCCCTCTTGTCAGTCTTTACCCTCTCTACTTCTCTCACCGTATACTTCTCTCACGTGCATCCTCCTAAATGTCACAGCCTCTCTCACCTGCTGCACACTGTCTTTCTCCTCATGGGTGTCTTTTCTTAAGATGAGCACATGCCTGGGAAGCAGTGGGCAGAAGTCTCAGTTGCCATGTTGGCAGAATGAGCACTGACAACTTACATGACATTATTACGAAATTAATGATAACTGAAGCTTCACCTTAAACTATATTACCATGAAATAATGGACCATGTGACAATCCTGCTTACTTGCCTTCTACTGTTTTTTTAAAAGCTCTTAGGACTTCAACCAAGTGAGGAGGTATGCAAACCCACCGTGCCCGGGAGGGTTAAGGTCCAGAAGCCAAATAAAAATTATGCAACATCGAATTTTTATGCTTCTATCACTCTTGTGAGTGCTTTGAGGATGAGTCACGGTCTGTGAAGATTCAGGTTGGCAACAACACAACGCTCACAGCAGCTTACAGGTAGCCTGAAAATTCTTGGAACCCACGCTCTGCTTGGAACTAATACTCTGCTACAAAGGGATCTGCAGCTGTAATGTTTCCCCAGCTTGCTGGAGCTCTCTCATCACTCTGTGAGGTCAATTTGACTTGTTACTTAAAAGATATGGATCTGTTAATTTTGTCTCTCTCCCCACCCTTTTTTCCTTCCTCCTTACAACTTAAGACATTTGTTATGGAACAAGAGAAAAGTCTTTTTGGTCTGCCCTTTGCTGCACTTCACACAAACGCAAGACTTCCTTGGACTTCCTTGTTTTCCCTCTTACCTTCCCAGTCAACCTTTCTGTGATCTAGTTCAGAAATTCCCGAGGTGTGAAAGTGGAACAGGACGTTTGAAAAAGGAGGTGTTTGTACAACATTGCCTTCTCCTCCAGATGTGTTGTATTTTCCTGCAGAAGTCGTCTCTAGTAGTTTGACTACACAGAAAAATTGTACCGTCTTCTCCTTTATAAAATGATGAAAAACTAATACAGTTTTGATGTCATAAACCTCTGCATACACATGTTTACATAAGTTGTCTGAAGGGGTTGCTGTTTCAACTTAAACTCATACTGAATGGTATAAATTTAACTGAAAATATCTTCAATTTCAGTATAAAATTGTTTCTAACATGGACAGAGGGAACATTTATACCTGTGAACTAGGTGGACTTACTTTATCATAGTGGATGCAATCATCTGAAATGATAAAAAAATAAGCTGACATGTGTATAATGGAAAACATTAGAAAACATCTTGTTGACGGTGTTAACAGTAGACACACCACTTAGTCTGGAATTTGGAATGTGCTAAGAAGAAGTGAAGGAAAAGCTAACAGTGAACACCACATTGCAGCAATTCAGCCTTCATTCCAAGTTCAACCATTCCTGCCTGCAAGTTGGTGGCTGTACACCAGTCACCTGGTAAGTAACAGCATAATTTTAAAGAGGACAAGATTAGGAGGTTTCAAAATAGGTTGGGATAGGGCTGAGGAACCAGTTGTAGATTATGGACAAGGATACTGGTTAAAGCAGCAGCATGAGATCATCACAGTTGTTTGCTACTACCAACAGCGTTGTCACCGTCACAGCTGTCACATGCACACCTCTTACGTTCAGTGCAAAGTCAGGTGGCAAACTGCAAACCTGCAGTGACTGTGAACTTAAACTAAGGCTGCGGAATGTGCATGGACCTGCTGAGGTGACACTGCCTTTTCTGGACTTCTGGGTCTGCTGGAGGATTAGTAGTGTGAAACAGGAGATTTGTAATATATCCTTATACATAATGTCGGTAGTTTCTTATGCTGCTCCACTTAGATCTGTCAGATCTGGTCAGGTCTTGTAGGAAGTAATATAGGGAACAAAAATACAGGTAAGAACAAAGTTACTACATTTCTATTGGATTGTTTATGCATAGAAGTATTTTCATTGAGATGAAGTTTTATAAATATTGTTTTTAATGGTAGTGGAAAATGGAAGTGAGTTACTTTGCTGCCATGGTGTGAAAGACTCTGTTCCAATGGGTAGATCACATGTCTAGCTCTTAGCGATCTAACTGCTGCCATGTATAGCTATAATTAATTGTAGGGACGAAATTGGAGGTGGTTTTCAAACTCAAGCAGTTAATATTCCTGTCTTCATTATGCCAATTTGTCTTGCCAAAGCAGTTAATACATCTCTGCAAATGGAGGGGAAAAAAAAAATCAAAGAGAAGCAACTCTTGCCGACAAACTGACATCTGTCAAATGTAATTTCTAGTATTAAGGAACTTCATCCTTTGGGAATATTTTTAGTCTTATTATTTCTATTTCAGAATTTCTCAGCTCTTTTTCTTCCTTCCTTAGCAGTTCACAGACGGCATTTTGTTAATATTGTTTTCATTTAGAAATATAACATTCTATAATCTGCAATGCAACAATTAATGTGTCAAATGCATGCTTTTTAATGTTGGACTGCTCTATTGTTTTTCCCTTGTCTTCAATGCCTTTCTAGGCATTTTGTAGGCAGAAAGAGTTACTTACAACTTTTCAAGACCTTTAGTGAACCCTCATCTCTTTCAGACCAGCCTGTTGATATTGTTTCACATACAAACAAAATAAATGTAACTTCCCATAGGTTTACTCGTCGTCATTGTAACTAGACATAGGCTTTGATAAAATCTTTTACTATGAACATTTTCAGGCTTTCAGTTTGAATCTCACTGTAAGTACAAATGACAGTCTTCAGGTCCGAATTACATGCAGCTTGGTAATAGATCATGTATTTCACCACTGGGTTTATTCACCTAAAAGGAAAAATAACACTTTATATTTATTTTATTTTAAATTTTCATGCTCAATTTTGCAGTCACAGTGGTATGCTATGAAACATTGTGACAGATGGATGGATCTCCTGGAATAATCTTTGATTGCTCTCTTTGTTCTTCCTGTACATGTCAAAAGTAAACAATAGAAAGTCTTTTCTCTGTCATGCTTCCTCTCAGTAGATGAAGATGGAAAGTTGAATAAGTGCAAAATATAAATGTTATGGCAGGCTTAAAATAACTTTTCCTTGATGTTTGATTTTATTCATTCTGTATTTTATTTGCTGAAACACAAATATTGCACTCAATCTGGCATTTAGATAAAGATATATAAAAAATGTCCACAGCATAGAGAAAATCATATGCCTCAACCTGGCCAAATCTCATGTAAACACATCACAGGTTAGGACATTTTTCTGTACACTGAATTCCCCTAAACTTCCTGCATTTAAGCAAAGCTTAGCAATACAAAATCCACAGAATGTTAAGATAATGCATAAAGATACTGACGGTAAACCTCAAGAAAGGAAAGAGGGAACTACACCACATCCATGAACCATTTCTAATACATTTCAAGGCATGGATGTATTCCAGATTTTCCATGGGGGAAAACAAACAAACACCAAAAAATCCCCACCAACAACATGATCCTTTAGTCCATTTTTAACCTTCAGTCTGCTGAGCAAGTAAAAAACTAACTTAATATTAAAGCTGTTTCATTTGAATAGAAATATATTCGATAGCTTTCATAATTCAGTTACAAGTTTTAAATTGTATAAAAGCTGTTCCAACAGAATTAAGATAGTGCAGAACAATGCAGGTCCTATATCCAGTCACTGTGAAGGCCTCATACTTAACAAAACAGCCTCTAGTGCAGTGGTGCAGATGCTCAGCTACTGAAGTGTGTCTGAAAGCCATCATGCTCATATTTAATTACAGTATTGGAGGTTGTTGGTCTGAGGGTAGGCAAAAAACAATTTCCGTTATGTTTAATCATGTACCATGTACTCAGATGCTACCAGACTAAATTGTCTTTCAGAGCTGAAAGTTTTGTCTTAGTTCTGCTTAAGCAGGAAAATCATCAGCTTTAATAGCCAACAGTGAAAGATGTAAAGGGCCCTTAATGTCCAGTGACCAAAGCTCTCTTGAGTTACACAGAGGAAACAGTAAACTTTGAATGCACCACCAGTGAGTGGAAAGACAGGATTTGTTTCTGCAGCAGTTTCATTTAAAGCAAGACAAAACAAACAAACAAGCAAACAAATACTCACCTCCTTGATTATTAGATATTGCTTTAATTTGGATTTTTGAGAATTAAAACACATTTATTGGAATTCCCACTGCAGGAAATCAGGCTGCTGTTGTGCAAAATAACCCTTTTAATAATTTAGCTGTGATGGTACTAGGGCATGTTGAAAAATACCATGTTTACATTCTAGACAAATATTCAAACCAGAAGAAATCATTACCACCGTGGAAAACTTTGATTACTAGTTCCCATTTCTGGATAAACAGCTCTTGAGAGCCAATTCTTATTATCCTTTGGCACTGGAAGAGAAGGACATACCTATCCTGGTGAAGGTATTTAAAGATTTTAAAATAAAATTAAAAAAAATTGTCCTGCTGCATTGCTTATGGTATTTTAGGGCTGATTTAAAAAAAAAAAAAAAAAAAAAAAATTTT
>NW_010255963.1:17508-36113 GCF_000690775.1 Eurypyga helias
GACTTTCTGCTACTGGCTTTAAGGTTGGCAAGAACACAAAGTAAAATAATAAAGTGCACAGGAAACACACTCATGCTACCCTGTTCTTAGAGCAAATCTCTGAAGAACTCAGCAAGCCCACTGCAGGCAATATATGGCACTTCACACCACTGGGCTTTCTCTCCCTGCCAGCACACTGTAATTAAAGGAAAGAGACATCAACATGAAATCAGACATGAGATGCTGTCCAGTTGAAAAGGTTACTGCAGCAAATGAGCAATTAGTGCACCCTGCTGCAATGACTGCTTCAGGTTCAGAAAGGACTCAGACAAAATACAATAGCTGAATAAACTAGCTTTGTAATCTGTTTGTCATAAATCCTGCAGTCAGCGCTATACAATGAGTTGGCAGGGTATATGCTTCAAGGACAGCGTGAAGCCTATTCTACTCAAGATCAGCAGGCAAGAAGAGCGTTTTTTGTCGATATGTACCAAACGAAACTCTCAAACAAAATATGTTGGCAAAAGCACTTTTCACATGGTAAAGTTCTATGTACAAGTACTTTAATTTACAGAAATGTCATAAAAAACACTTTTTTAATCTACTCTGTCCATCAAATTGTTGTTACAGTTTAATATTTAAAAAAATAAAAGCCACAAGTACAAATGTCTTCAGTGCAAAATGGGCTTTGTATCTTTTTTAGGAAAGCCAGATTTACATTTATTATTTTTTTATAAATCTAAAATAACTTGACTGATTCAAGCATAGTTATTCCAATTTATTATCACCCAAGAACCCTTTTTTATTGGTCGTTTTAAACAGTACACAGGTTCTAACTATTTCAGAAGATAATATATTGGAGCAGAACATTCAGAATATTTTAGTACCCCCTCCCATGTACAAGCCAGCATAGAAATTCTTTCTTCTTGTTAGGTTCTTAAAAAAAATACCGATAAAGGTATTAATACTAGGTCGTGTGTTCAGTTTTAGTACTTTTCAGAGACTCCCTTTAAAAACAGGTGTGTAGACAGTCATTCATGTTCACTGAAGAGCTGTGAAGCTGTTATTAAGTGATGGAGGATACTCTCCCTGCAGAAAGCCATGAGCCCAGTACACATTTTCATCTACAGCTCACCCTGATGGGGAGTTTAAACTTCTACACAAACCTAGAAACTTACAAGAGAGGGTGGCTGAAAAGGTTGACACCTGCATGAATTATGTCCCACTCTAAACCAGAAATACTCTTGTATACCTCAGAAGGAGGGATAGAAATCACCATGAGTTGCAGCTCGTTCCAACCAATACATTTATTGACTTAACCAGATACTTACTGCTTGGCCTACCATTTATTTCAAAACAAGGTTGGTAGCAACTGTTTTCTGTACAAAGGCTGGTCTTTGTTTGAACATTTTGTCAAGCATTGGTTTGACAGCATGGTATCAGTACCACTCTATCAACAGAAACTAAGTTTAAAAGCTCATAATTACTGTTTAATGTTTCATATTTACATAGTGCTTTACAGATCTCAAAACACTCCATAGGAAATATTACATGAAGAAACAACAGCCAGGAGGAAGGTGAAAACAACTAATTCGGTGGAAGTGACATAATGTCAAAGGAAATGTGAAGAAAAATCTCACTTAGGTGAGATTTACAATAGCATGAAATCTATGTACTGGAATTTGTAGTCATTTGTAGCAAGCCATTAATGTATAATTAATGTGTATTTTCCTCAGTGAGAAAGATGCTCTAAAAACCAAATATCTTTCCCTGAGATAAGCAAACAAAGACATCTGGATTTTGGAAAGGGAGCAGACAATGCAGGCAGAACCGTTCCTTACAGACACCCAAAGGGAGAGCTGAAGCAGAGTGAAACAGATTGTTGCCTTCACAAAGAAAAGGCTTAATTGTTCAAATCCCAACACTACCATCCTCCTCCTCCTCCTCACCACCTCTTGCTCCCTCCTCCCAAAAGCCTTGGCAAACACTGAAAAATGGAAGAGAAAGTCTTTCAACTAAGGAGAGGCAAAAGGTTTAAAGGAACAAGGCAGTATGATAGTGTGAATTGTGTGGTTTCACAGATGGCTTAAACTGGCCTAAGACGAAACTGCAGCCAAAAGGAAAAACCCTGCCCTCCCATCTGCTCTGTCAGTCAGTTCTCACCATTTTTCCCTTGTCCAGCTCCCACAACAAGTGACTGCAAAGTGAGGCACATTAACTTCCTAATAAAAATAAAAATTAAAAAAAGAAAGGAAAAAAAACCCCACCACAAAAAAAACCCCTTTCAATCAGGACAATAAACCATTGGGGATGATGTGAAAAAAGAACAGCGAAGAGATTTGTGTTGCAACCCAGTGTGAACACTCCAGAGACTGCCCTCAGGAGAGGGCAGCTCTAACTAGAGACCCCTCTTGACTGTCTTGGTACAGACAGCATGGATTGTTGACAATCACATGAATTTAGAGTGGCTTTAGAAAATGTTTTGGGTTTTTGGGTTTGTTTGGGGTTTTCTTTGTTTTGGTTTGTTTTTTGTTTTTTTTTTTCCCCCAAGGAAACAACATGACTCATTTGTGGAAACGTTTATCGAGGTAGTTATGTAAAGATAGGTATGCTGAGGAAAACAAACAGGAGAATTTTTCTGGTGTTTGTCCCCTTCACTGAGTACCTCTGTTACCGGGTGGAGTACACATGGAATTGACAGAGGACAGTCAGCGTGGAGTGATGCTTAGCTGGCAAGAGGGCTTGGTGCTGCTACTGGGTGTACAAGCACTGGACTACTGCCCAGGGAGAGAAAGGTTGCTTACTAACTCTTCCACAGCACTCTGCAGACTGAAAGTCTGACTAAGAAGGCCATAAATTTTAGATTTGTTTATTTTATCCCTGTTACTGCTTAATTTAGAATATTTTCCTCAACCTTTATTGCCTCTCTTAATGGGTTTCACACAAAAATGTCCTTCAGAATCCTCAAGTAATATGTTCAAAAGAGATGTCCGTTTCCACAAGTGCTAAAAAAAAATCTTAAAAATAAACTGATTTGAAGAAAAAAGTAAATTTTGCTCGTGCCTTGTAATAGGCACAATTTTCATTAAAGTGATGGGGGAGACACAATTACAAGTCAGTTCAATGGTCTGAAAAATGCAAGTGTTTATTACCTGACTTCCATGTCTTGGAAAGAGTCCTTGACAAAAGTAGATTACATTTTAGTCCATCAGTTGCTATTCCTCAATATTTGCAATACAGTTTACATTTGTAGGTGGGGTGACACTGACAACAGAGAGGACTAAACTAGTCCTAAGTGATATTAGTGAAGGAAGGTGCTCTCAGGCAATTCCCTTACATGCTGTTAAAAGAAATTGAATCAAAGCAAATCCCCAAGATCTGTTTAGAAACAGGTTTTGCATTTGTCTTGATATCTCTGAGTAAAAGACAAAAGCAGCCCTGAGTCATCAAAGGACAAAAGGTAGCATAGAAATAATTTATTGAAAGGTCATGGGTTAGTTTTAGTAAACTACTGTGTAACATGTGGATCTGAGAGAACAGTGATTCTGATTTAGGAATCCTGAGCAGAACAGCAGATACAAATGTTATCCAGGGCTTGGAGACAGTAATTAAGAACTCAGTTATTAATGAAATTTTAGGTACAATTGTGTAATAAGAAATAGAGAAAACTCAAGAGTAATACAAACTAGAATAACACAGTTAGGTCAGAAGTCATAACAATAATTATCTGTAACCTAGATTGCAGATGTATATTTCAGATTGTTTTAATATGAATAATATTTTTCAGAGTGCAGAACAATAACAAATGTTGTTTATAAAAAAGAAATGTTAATTTTTAAATCTCTGGTTTGTTTGCATATTTAATTATGGCATTGTAATTTTTGTCCGACAGTGATACACATTTTTTAACACAATGTAGTATATAAACAGAATCATGGTTTTGGTAATTCTTTCAAAGTTGATATTACTGTCTTACATTTTTTCTCTTTCCTAAACTCAGGAAGGTAAGAACAAGATCCTTGATGAATATAAATGATTTCACATGCTTTTACCATTAAGTTATGCTAAGCCATATGTAATCCAACATCCATTTCCTAGATTACAAGTGATCCAAATACCAAAGGAATCTAAGTCAACTTTCTTCTTTGTCCAAATAACTCAATTACTCTTTCTATGAGGGAGGGTGGGAAGGGGTGGAGGGTGGGGAAGCATGCTCTCACATATTCTCTGGTACACACAAGGACTGCGAAATTCAAAATATCAAAACCAACAAAGCAAACATCAATTCACTAGAAAACCAGAGATCATGATTAAGAAGAAGTTCAGTTTGTGACAGATTCTGCAACAAGTTTTTCAAAGAACACTCGTCTGTAGCAAGATCAAGATTTTCTGTGATTCCTTGTTCTCCTTGTCCAAAAAAAATGGGCCTCAACTTGCACTCATTAAGACACTGTATCAAAAATGCACGTGGATTGTTAAATACATATAATAAACAGCTTTTATAACTTAGAGTATAAATATGAGGTTTCAACAGCAACAGAAAGAAAGAAGAAGAAAATTAGGATGTTCACAGAAACTATCACATTATGATTCTTAAGAGTTTATTTCTATCCAGGATTCAGAAAGCAATCAAATGAAAATACTAAGACACAGAAGAGCTCAAATGTAAGCAAGTGGGGAATGATACCCATCTACAAAGATATTTAGGCCCAGACTAAGTAAAAATGCAGGTACACCCTGAAGCACCGATTCAAGGAAAGGTTTCACACTTAGCTCTCTTCTAACTGGAGGCCTTACACACATATTTTTGCGCACAGGAGCTCTATTTTCATGAGACTAAGTCTGAAATATAAATACCTTAATGTTTTATAAAAATTTCCTCCCTTTCCTCTTGTTTACTCTCTTGCTCCAGTCCCTGCCAAATCAAAAAATCATTTTAAGGCAGAGGGCTAAACTCTGTACACTATCCTTCAGAAATTTTTATATAGGAGTGAGGACGCAAGTGGCTTTAAGGACCTTTTTCCCTATAAAATCACAAAATCAGATTTATATTTACAAAGCATTCCTTTTTCATGAAATAAAAATGTTTAGTGGCTGGGAATCAAAATCAAACTTGTGTTACACAAACTAAGGCTGTTTCATAATGCTAGCAGAGAGCAAAAGCATTATTGGAAATGAGAATGATCTGTCATTTTGTTCTGTTTGTATCAGCACATCTTTTCTGCTACTAGTTCTCTACTTGCCACTTCAACATCTGTTCAAATGGCCCTTCACGCTCAGTACATCATCAGTTCCTGTGCAGTTCTTCTGTTGTGGATTCCCTGTGTACTCTTACATTTCCAGTCTCTGGGTAGCAAGACCCACCTGATTATCCCAGTGCCAAAAACCTTTCCATCAGTGACAAAAATTACTGATGGACATAGACAAAGAGATTTTTCAAAAATTTGGATTAATTAATGGAGAAATTGTAATGAAACCATTGATTTTAATGAAAATTCCCAGAAGAATATAGCAATAATTTTCAGGTTTTTTGTTTTGTTTTCATAAGAATTTTAGTATCTCTAGATAAATTTTCTCTGCTACTTTAAAAATAGCAGATTTCACTCTTGGCTGAGGGCTGACCACTGCCAGAGGAAGGGTATTGGTACAGCTTCATCCCTGAGTGACACTTCCAGCTGTTCTGCAGAGAAGACCATGCTTAGTAAATGTGTATGTCCACAGCAAAATTACTATCAAGTTTACAGTGCTAGAGAAATTCCCCAAAGAGAGGCAAGATCTTAACCGGCCATTCCAGCTGTGACCTGCTTTCTGACCTAAAACTCATGTGAACTATAATCAGTTGCTATCCGTAGTCTCTCCATCCAGGTTATCACATAGAAAACAGCCTTTTCCTTTGGCTCCAAAGGAACATTTGCTCAGAAATGTACTAAATAAAGTGTCCATTGAGACTTTAAATAGTAAAAAATGTGATCTTGTAGTATGTGTGTGTGAACACTAAAAAATTCTTATCAAAAGCAATCAAACCTAAATTTAAACCAGCTTTTCCTCCTTATCCCCATTTTTTCCTCACTTAAAAAAAAAAAAATTAAAATAGGTATTTTTTAATCTCAGGGGCCTAATCCCTTTCTCACAGGAACTAGTTTCATGATGATGAGTCCACAGTGAGTGCCTTCAGAGCCGTAATGGTGTAAATGAGAGTACTTTTCAGCTTATCAAATCAGTGACAACACTCTTTTCTCATGCTGGACCTTCTGCAGGGGAAGATGACATCCATACACTGGGCAATGTGGAGTCTAAAAGGATCAGAAGGTGGGAAAGGGAGACAGGATCAGAACTGACCTGTAGGGGATGAAGGAACAGAACTAAGACAGAAGTTGGAGCAGTTTCTATTAAAGTGGTTTTCTTTCTCAAATTTCATGTTTGGTCTTTGATAATGAAATGGCCTGGAAGGGCTTTCTAAATATATGAAAAGGAGTTTTCATGGGAACATGTTTTGAAAAAAATCTATAAAAGAACATAAAAAAAGCTTGTTAGCCATTACACACCCATCCAGCATATGAGATTCAAATGAGTTCAATCAAGCTAATTTGCATACAGTGCACACAAAAAGGGCATGCAATTTGCAAATTTTATTGTAAAGTAAAGCACTCTCATGTCACCATTCAAAGTCTTTAAAAGCAAAGTTCTATATGCAGTGAGTATTTCACGGGGAAGACTGTAGGATAGATAGTATTCATAAAATACATTTTATCTAAATTGCTACTGTCTTTGGCAATGAAAATGCCTGGAATAGATGTTGACAAGCGGAAATTATATTAAAACCCCTGCATGTATTCGACATATTCATGGCTATGCTACGGTAATTTCAATATTCTGTTATATCTTCGCCACCTAAATAAAGTATATTTGCCCCAAATTGCAATTTAAAATAGCAATCTCTACCTTTTATTTTATCCCCTTTGACTTCTGTGGAACTTCACCTCAGGAAAACCAGCAAAGAGCAAAAGTACTATAGCTAGTATTAAACATTTCCACACAAAAATAGGCAGCTTTGCATTTGTAGGGGTTTCTCCCTTGTGCAATTTTACTTAGTTTTACTTCTTCAAGATCCCATTTCAAACATCCTTACCTTATTGTTCCTTGTCCTACCAAACCCATGTTCCAGTTCTAGTTTTTATTTTTCCCTCCCAGAATCCTTAACACATTTGACACTTAAATAAATTGATTTTAACTCAGGCTGTTTTCTCCTTCATCTGGCCTGGGACCAGCCTCTGTCGAAGAGTAAATAGTAGGGCCAAGCAAGCAGTATGGAGATTGGCAGCAGGAGGGACACACAGCTCAGGCTTGGGTATTAAAATTCAGTTTTGGTGACTCAACTCTAAAAATAGCCTGGATGTCTGAAACTCCAAATTTCAACAGCTTTATATAATTTTTCTAACTTTAGCAGTATTCTTACAGTGACAGAAAAAGACACAGACATGAAGTAAGGACTGGTCCTTAGTCTTGTTACTATCTATTGATCCAAATGGCAGTGGATTTTCTTTCCAAAGAATAAGCTGTGAAGCCAGGCTTAATCTCTCCCTCACCCCATACTCAGAAATGAAAGAACCATGTGACCGCAAATATTTGGACAACTGAGCATAATGTAAACAACTTGGAAAGTTATGAAGAAATTACAGAAATTCTTTAGAGCAGAAGCACATTACAATGCAAGCACACATAATCTCATTATTAACATCCTCTCTGTCAAATTTTTCTCTGGTTGCCCAGAGAAGCTGTGGATGCCCCATCCCTGGAAGTGTTCAAGGCCAGGCTGGATGAGGCTTGGAGCAACCTGGTCTAGTGGAAGGTGTCCCTGCCCATGGCAGGGGGGTTGGAACTAGATGGGCTTTGAGGCCTCTTCCAACTCAAACCATTCTATGATCCTGTGATTCTAAATGAAGCCCACACTGCTTAATAGTTTTTATATATATTTTCAGTATATTTACAAACCAGCTTGAGGTGGAATATGTCCTTTCTCCAGACTGAACCAGTCCTGGTCCTCCAGTCTCTCATGACAGGGCAAGCGCCCTAGCCCCAGTCACCGCCATGGCCCTCTGCTGAGCTCACTCCGGTTTATTGATGTCTTTCTTGTAACAGGGTGTGTGTGTGCAAAACTGAACGCAGTATATAAAACAGTCTGAAGAGTGCTGAGTAGAGGGGTAATCCCCATCCACTGACTGACTGGCCACGTTCCTGTTTAAACAGCCCTGTGTGTGACTGACCTTCATACCTGCCAGAGCACACTGCTGGATCGTGATCAGCTTGCTGCTGCCAGAACCCCCGGGCCCTTTCCCTCAGAGCTGCTCCCCAGGCAGGCAGTCCCCAGACTGTATCACAGCAGGGGGTTATTCCCTCCCACAGCAGGCATTCACGTTGCTGTTGTACAATTTCATGAGGTTCCTGCTTGCCTCTTCCTCCATCTTGCTTAGGTCTCTCTGAATACCTTCAGAGGTGTTCTCAAAGGTTTTGCCCAATAACTATTAGCAGTTTCAAAAAGAATCTTATGCTCATATATCATCATGAAAAATAAGACTTAAATCTCATTGAAAAGACAATTTTGGAGAGATAATGCAACATATAGATGCGTATGATGACAGTGGATGTAATCATCGAAGTGAAGGGAAAGGGGCAACATGATTCATTTCCATCAACATTATTATCATTTTTTTCAGCAATACACATTTCTTTTTCAGGTATAATATTGTGTTCAGGAAATGACTGCAGTCCCAATGCCGGAATATGATGGGACCTGTTGCCTGGCAAACCGGAAAGGTAAGGGAGGAAGGAGACAGTATGTCTTGCCCCCAGTGAATTAAAATGGGTTCTTAGGTGAAAGGGCCCATGTGTGTTGATGAGTACTAATTGGGTGTTGTGTGGGCCAGGCAGGTTCTCGTGTCTTTAGGGAGCTGAGACCCGGTCTCCTCTTACAAGTGGCTGATATCCCAGCCTGTCCTCCTGCAACGGTGGCTCCACCCCTCAGTTACATTTGGATGATACCCCTCTCCTGTCCCTCACCCTAACTTAACCATGTATAAAGTTGTTCACAATGGTGTTAGTGGGCATTGTCATGAGAAAAGAAGGTCCATGAATTCTGAAAATTACCTAGGCCAAATGGTTTACCTCAGGAATCTGGCAGCAGAGTGGATGAGTGTTTTGAAAATCGGATATATGACCGTAATTAGGGCTGCTGATAGAACAGTGCTTAGAACACTTTCCTTCCAAAATTTTCCAAAACATTTCAAAATTTAGTCAAGGCTGTGCCTGGGAACCCTAAATACTGTCAGCCTGTTTATAAACCTCCCCAGGCTATTTTCAAGAACTCGATCAGTTGTGCTGACCAACAAAAGTCATGCACAGTTTTAAGATGTCTCCACTATTTGGCAAGTTTTATCAAAATGAACCATCAAGGTGAGCATTTAATATCTAGCCGGTGTGGTTTATTTTGCAATTAATTGGATCACTAAATAAAAGAAGCTTTGTGTGGTAGTGGAGCAGGTAAATGAGAGCCAAGAAGCAATCATATGTACGTCAGACGCTGCACCTCTCCCTTCAACTACAAGCACAGTGTTCAGCTACTTTCTGCCAGTTTCCACACCTACATGGTCTAAAAGTATGTACTAGTGTAGTACTGAAAAATAAGAGCCTGGCCCAGCTCCTAGTGAAGGTAAGATATATGTATTTGTTCATTTTTACTAGATAGATCCAAATTTAAGGACCTTGAACCTGACTGTGAGCCATGCTGTGGCAGCATTATCTGTACTGTTTGTTCAACCAGAAAGTGGGTAATTTTCTCTCCTGTGTGTGGGACCCTATGGGACTGCAAAATAGGCTTCGACAATGTTTGTACATGATCTCCTCTTGTAGATATGGACATAAATATCGCACAAAGAATATAGGATAGTGAGTGAGACATAGATGATTCTATGTCTGTCAGTCTACAGAAATCTCATCTGAGACCATGCATGGTTCTGAAAAGCCTAAGGGTGCATTCATGAGCATCCCAGAATCAAAAAGCATAGACAGAAGCTGCCACCGTGGCCTTTAGAGTTGCCAAACACAATTCAGATCCTAACAAAAAAAAAGCATCACCAGTATTTAATGTGGTTTTGCTAAGAAGAATTTATTTCTTAGTAGAAATCCACATTTAGTAGCATATGTACTATAAAAGCCCAGAGGGAAAATATTTCCTATATTTAGCAGAAGCTTCCCATGCTTTAAAAAACAGTAAGAGAAGGTAATTTTATACTTGTAGCCTGTAATGGTTCTAGCCAGTAAATGAAGGCATGCTCTAGTCTGCAAATTGAAAATATCTGAGTGAAGACAACAGAAATTCAACATCCTTCTTTGTAGCAGCAATCAAACAATATTTGATATCAGAGGAAAAAAACCCACAAACCTAGAATTTTATTACTAGGGCCTAATTTTATTTTTTCCCCCTTTTACTGCCCAGTGATTTGGCATAGCCATCTCCAAGAGCTCTGACAGTACTTACACTTTGAGCACCCCTTCCCTACTTCAGTGCATGATGGTCCTCAGCCGGGTTGTCAAACACAATTACTTCTCTGGGTAACAATGTGAAAGGCAGCTGCAGCGAGCGTGGAGGTCAGGCAAAGCAGGCCACGGATGCAACAGCACCTGCCTTTTGCACGCAAAGACGGAACAAATTACAACATTTGTCGCCAAGGAACTGAGCAGCAGTACCATGTGTGATGGCCTCACAAGCACCATTCTCATCATGTGCATGGGTATATCTTTTCAAATCTAGAGCAGGGAACAGATGTTTCATGAAAAGACACATTTAAAATAAAGATAATTATGCAGTAAGAAGCTTAATTACATAGGATTATTCAGGTCCACTTAATTGCTTGACAGTCTAAGAGCCTCCCACGTATTTGTGACAGAAGCACCCTTCTCTTACTGGGTTACCAAACTCTCATGGCTTCAGGACAAATGTAGTTGTTTTCGTAATTCATCTAACATTAATTTCTGATTTTCAGCTACAAGGAGAAAATGTTAGCAATCTGATCAAACTAAAAAATATTGTTTTATTCCTATAGGCATTATATATTCTTCCATAAAATATTAATAGCCTGAAGTACAAAAATAAAAGTAAAACTGAGTGTTATTATCACAGTATATGCAGTAGAATATTAATCGTACTTAGACATGATTTAGATTAAAGAACAATTTCCTCTGGTTCAGCTGCCCACATGTGTTTACACACCTCCAGTTCTCAGAAATTTGTTATGACTTTTGCATTTGAGCACATAAAAATGGCCTTTCACCTCCCCGCAATGTGTCACATTTCCCCACCAGCGAAAATTCCAATACTCTAAAAAATATGTATTTACTCTAAGAAGATAGATTGTTTCTTTGCCTTTGCCTAAAAACATAGTATACACTATGTGGTTATGGCACAGCCATACTGAGAGACTGAATTCTCAGGGGAGTTACCAAACTGATCATACTAATACATTTCACAGAAAAATAATGATTTCTGTGAACTTCTGCTGACAGGCTTTCTGTATGACTCTGTCAAGTCCTGGGAGCTTACCAGCTGCAGAGCTTGAATTCACCACTACTCCAAAATACTAAATTATGGAGGCAGCTTTGCCACGTGAGTCAGGCTGAAGGGGGAACCCCTGCATTTAGAGGATCCCTATCATGCAGCTAAGGGGTTTGGAGAACACCCAGCATCAGCCCAGGTGGTTTTCACTCTATGTAGGTTCAGGAGGTATTTCAAAGGATTTTATGTAGAGAGCTTTGCAATTAAATTGCATCCTTCCTTCTAGCCGTGTGTGTGTTAGTTTCCCATGCTCAACACATTTCTTGGTCATGTACTGTAGGGCATTAGCAAAGCCAAGCACAGAGTTTTTATTTAAGGGGTGTCAACGTAATATTGAAAGCCTGAGCACTAAAATGATCTACTTTTCAACAAAGAGTACACTACAACATTTGCATCTGCCAAGCTATTGCAGACTTTTCTTACACAGGCCAAATACGGATGGTTTCATTGTGCATTATGGAAAAAAAGTCTGCAGAAGAATTAACTTTATAAGGAGTTAAAGCTTCTCATTTAGAAAAAAATCCTCAGTTCAGTCTAAGCCGCTAAATGTAACCTGAAGCTCAGGAAAGACGATTACCCTATAATGGGTCCATTCACAGTCACAAAGTTGGGGTCATTTTAAACTGCTGCTGTGTTTTGGAAGGCTGCCCAGAAAACTTTGGTGTGAAAAATCTGCTGAATACCTTTGCGCTACATTAGCTAACAGCATTTAAGGTCAATAATGCAGGTGCAGGCTTTCTCCCGGTGGGTGCATTGTAAAAACTTAAAAAAACCCTTGTGGACTTCTTCCTAAAACTCTGTTCAAAAGTGACTTTTGCTCAAACATTTACAAAGAAGAAAAAACGAGGGGAGAATGGGGAAAGGGTGGCATTTTGCTGTTATCAGGAGAGAGCACGGTAGAGGTGCTAAGAAACCATAAACCAAGAATATGGATTTTGCATAGTTTTCAGCGCAGCAATTTAACTTTTATAAACAAGTGCCAGCACTAAGTGCAACTCGCCAAGCAGATCACAGGGACTCACGCTACTTTCCACACTAATGGTGTCAAGGTGCACGGCGTGTTTCCCTCCTGCTGCTCGAGAGTGACATTAGAGGCTTTCCGGGAAGCATATGCCCAAGTTCCTAGCTCTACAGCAGTTACCGCATGCTAGGGTGACACGATGACTGATCACGCTCAGGCACTGCTTCTGTCTCTGTAAATGGGCTTTCAGTTATAATGGAAATGTTTAGTTCAAAGCAGCGTATACATTACACATGTTATTAATGGCTGAAACAGATGCTTCCATCTAGTGAAAGGGTTTGTTTTTATATAAAGCAAATCCTCCTGTAAATCTGGATCTTTTATTTGGTTGCATATGAATTTGAAGGATAATAATATGAAAAGCCCTTTCTACTTTGCCTTATATTACAGAAGCATTTAAATTTTTAATTTGTGCTTCATATAAACAAATTTATATACATCTACACACATTTTATTGCCCGTTTTATATGGCTCCGTTTGTTTCTGTTGTAAATTGCACAGTTTCTTAATCACTGCTAAGCATAAAATACCCTATCAGTAAATTATTCCTACAATAAAATACATGATGAGGTGTACAAATGATGGTTATTAATTTCAGGACAGAAATGTTGCATTTATATTGTGGTTTATGTTCAATTAACACATGGCTGCATTAATGCAAAATGTCAACATAGAATTGAACTGGAGACTGAATGAAAATGAAATATCCTAAAAAGGAATTATTGCCCATGCTAAACATAGTAAAAGCCAATTTATTTGGGACTTTGTTTGTACAGTACCACCTGAGATATTCATGAGCAATTCCAAGAGCACAGATCATGTTTCCAAAAGGAAATTATCTGATTGCTTTACCTTTTTATTCGCTTTTTGTGGAAAGAACTGTGTCTCCATGCACATGATAGATCAATGGTTCTAAAGCCGGAGCAGCTGCAGTTCATGAAAACCAGATTATTAGCAAGGGGAAGACATCTTTAAAAATAAGTCACCCATTTCTTTTGTTAATTATAAACAAGCCTATTTCCTAAGGCACAGGCAGCTCTTGAGAGAAAAGGGAGGCCATGGCGGAAACAGTGATTTTGATCTGTAAGATGTAAACCATAACAATAGTTGTATTAGTCAGATATAATTTTGCTAGATGTGCAAAACTCTGTAAGTAACTGAAAGGAGCAGAAGGTAATAGTTTGAAATTAAAATGCTGAATCAGCTTCATTTGAGAACACCAATGCCTTGTAGGACAAAACTGCATTTATGTTTTGAATTTGAATGCGGTAGGGGTTAAAACTAGCCCTGACTGCAAACCAGGTGGACTAGAATTATGTTCTTTGAAAACATAGTGTGTCTTACATCTGATTTCTGCTCTCTCAAGCTGTTTGGGTTGCAATGCTTTGTTGCTCTTGAATATATGAATGGTTGTAAAATATTTGCATCAGAAAGTAGGCTAGCATCATTAAACAGAACCTGTATTGCAGCATTACTGACATCTATTTAATATCAGCAGAATGTATTTTGAATTAAATCTCCCCTTTTTTGTAAGACATGGAGTTGTACAAGTTTAGGAATAACCCCATAGAGGTTGCTTGGCAAACCTCCCAAAATCTTTGTGAGCCACTAAATTCCATCGTGTGGATTTTACATTAGAACCTGTATATTTGTACAGGAACTTGATGAGTCCAGCTGGCACAAAATCACTTTGTAAAACTGGCACCACAGTTCTGAGTAAACTGTGTAAACTCCCTCCGAGATTTACATTTCATTCATGTCGATTACATCTGCTAAACCATATTGACCCAAAGCACCTGAGATGCCCCTCATCTCAAGGGAGCTCTGGAGGAGAGTATCACCATAAGGCTTCCTTCATGTAATTTCTCCTATTTTGCCCCATGCCAGCAGCAAGGTGAAAGACAGGATATGACCCCTCCCAAAACAGGCTTCAGGACACAACTCCATAGCTGGAGGGCTAGATGTGTCCGTCTCACAAACCTAGGCACCACTGCTGTCCCCCATCTCTTCGTAATTTCTGTCACCTGGACTCTGCCATGTACTCTCCATTTGGGGACCTTTTTCTTTTTCTTTTTTTTTCTTTTTCTTTTTCTTTTTCTTTTTCTTTTTCTTTTTCTTTTTCTTTTTCTTTTTCTTTTTCTTTTTCTTTTTCTTTTTCTTTTTCTTTTTCTTTTTCTTTTTCTTTTTCTTTTTCTTTTTCTTTTTCTTTTTCTTTTTCTTTTTCTTTTTCTTTTTCTTTTTCTTTTTCTTTTTCTTTTTCTTTTTCTTTTTCTTTTTCTTTTTCTTTTTCTTTTTCTTTTTCATTCTCTTTCTCTTTCTCTTTCTCTTTCTCTTTCTCTTTCTCTTTCTCTTTCTTTCTTCTACTTCTTCTTCTTCTTCTTCTTTCTTTGTTTTCCCTTTCCCTTTTGCTTTCTTTTGAGCTCTATTGATCTCTGTGTTTGAACGAACGTACACTTTGTTGTGTTGCTAATCCAAACACTTTATATAAACACAACTTTGAAGTTCACCCTATGGAAGAAGCCAAGCAGTATGCACTATTACACAGCTACAAACCACTGAGGAGTATCTACAGTTATTATATAGTCAGTGAAGAACATATAGTTATTTTGGTTTCCTGATACTAAAAAGGTGTTGTCTGCAGTGTTGCTCTTTAACCTATAAAATTCAGAAGAGACCTGGGCAACAGCTATAAACCACAATACAAGAATCTGTGTATTTCCACTGTTCAGATGAAGATTTTCATTAGCCTGTGCTTCTACTTGGGCCTTGCCACCTAGGATATACCCTGTATCTACAGGCTGTGGTTCTTACAAACACATCCAGCCCTAAAATTCACTGATTTGCCACAATATAGATTAGCTTAAACAAAATTCCCCTAAGAGATGTAGTTCAGTAGAAGAATTTAGAAGTATTTTGTTTTTTAAATTTCTAGTTTTAAATTATTTTTCTTCTTATGTTCCTAGATCTACCACTGAAGAGATCAACATTAAAAAAAAAAAGTTTCTCTTTTTAAGTTATGGAAATAAACATACTTACATATAAAAAAATGAAAGTACAAGGGAAACTGCCATCAAATGACTCATCCAGACCTGATATTTAAGCTGTGGATAGCACCTAATGAAGTAAATCTTTGGGTCTTGACTGGGCTATACAACTGATATTCCAGTTCAAATAATAATTATGTGAGCACAGTAATCTGAGAAGATAAAATCTTACTGGAAATTTGGACTAATAATGACCTATGCATGAAGTACTATGCTATTATTAGGGAAAATTGAGAAAAATAACATTTATACCTTCTACAACTATGAATGTAATTCTAAATGTATTTCTTTCCTCTGACCCTAAGCCTTTGCTGAATGATAAAGACTTTTATGAAATTTTCTTGAAATTGCCATGCTTAATTTGTTTTCACATAAGGCCTTTTTGGGGTCGTTTTGGTGCCTAAGGCATCTGTGTATTATGACTGTAGTTTAGAAGTAGCTCACTTCTAAATTACAGATTACTAAAAGTAATCTGTAAAACTGTTTTGAAATGAGTTGAATGTTCTTTTAAGGAGCAAAGATATTTTGTAATATTAAAAATTAAGTACTTCATAGAAAAATAATGATGTTTAGTGATGGTGTAGTACGTATTCCATTGCTAATTTTTCTTTATGATATGCTTTCATATGTTTCGACTATAAAAGCTGATGTAATGTACATCAGTTTCAGGCAATTTTGCTGTTGTTTAGAACTGGTCCTGAATCAAGATTTTTCTCTATTTTGTTCTAGTTGATAATATAGATCAAGGCAAATAGCTCACTTCATGGCTTGCACTTGCCCTGAAAGACTTCAAAAAAGGACTGATAAAATTTACTTTGCCAAAAAACATGACCAGATGAGACAAGGAAGTATGAAGTATGAAGATCGGAGTGTGGGAAGATGGCTTTCAAAGGGTGACAAAGATGAGCCCTTGTTTATGCATTCTGTATAAGGACTGGTATACTTATTTTTTCTTTTTTTCTTTCTAGATTGTTTTATTGTATGAAGAATGTCAAGGTGCTAAGAATATGGTCATGCCTGGCAGCCAGGAGGCAGAAAACAAACGTACTGAAGTACCCAATTTGTTTACAGATCGTTCTTGAGGAGTGGGCTGCAAAACAATTTTTTCTTCCAGAGACTACTAACATTTACCTGAGGGTGTTATGCTTGAAAAATATGACCTCACATTTAGTCCTCGAATCTCGTATTGTTCAGTATTCAGGAATAGCTCAAAAATTGCTCAGCTGGCAGAAAAAGAAAGCTAAACAAGCCACCTCAGACATGCATTTGATGCACTGTGATTTAAGGGAAAGTGGCTTTCTTTTGTTACTGTTGCCTCCTAAATGCAATACATAGCTTCATTTCTTTAAGATTTTTCTCTCTTCCACATAACCTCAGAGGCCTTACTCCCATGATGGCTGCTAGTTTTTTCCCCTTAGATAACACATGAATATAGATAATAGCCTTTCAGTGTCACAGATTCAGCACAATCTCATGCTTATATGTCAGGAAATGTCGCTTTCCTTCAGATATGTTTTTAGTTACAAATGCCTTGCACATTTCAGTGACTTTCTCATGCTGAGCACTTCATCCAGGGTTGGATCTGATCCAGCTCTCACCATAGGCAGTGGCAAGAGTCTTACTGGCTTCAGTAGAAACTAAATGAAACTCTGTGGGTTTTATCCTCATGTCTTCAGTCCTAAGTACAGGACTTAAACAGATGCTTAAATTTAAGTAGCTGAGTAGTCCTATTCAAGTCAATGGACCACTCACATGTTTGTAATTAAACACCCACAAAAGTGACTTTTCTGGTTTGGGAGCATGTACGCATATATGTGTATGGATATATGTATTTGCTACTAAATTATTGAGAGCTACACAGCTTCGGAAAGAATAGTGTTTGTCTTCTTAAGCGTTAGAATCACAGAATTATAGAACAGAATATCTCAAGTTGGAAGGGACCCATAAAAGTCACACAGTCCCACTTGCTGCTCCTCACAGGACTGCCTGAAAGTAAACCATATGACTAAGATCGTTGTCCAGACACTCCTTGAACTCTGACAGTCTTGGTGCCGTGACCCTGGGGAGCCTGTTCCAGTGACCGACCACACTCGCAGTAAAGAACCTTTTCCTTTTGAACTTTCCCTGATGCAGCTTCATTCCATTTCCCTGTGTCCTAACACTGGTCACAAGATAGAGACGACCAACACCTCCCCCTCCACTGCCCGCCTTGAAGAATTTGTAGACTGTGATGAGGGCACCCCTCTGCCTTCTCTTCTCCAATCTGACCAAAAGACATGACCTCAGCAGTTCCTCAGAACTCTTGCCCTGAAGAACTTTCACCATCTTTGTTGCTTTCCTTTTGACACTGTCCAATAGTCAAATGTCCCCCTGGTACTGAGGCACCCAAAACTTCATGCAGTACTCGAGATGGGGCTGCACCAGTCCAGCGTTGAGTGGGTATGGTGGGTTGACTCTTGCTGGAGGGCAGGTGTCTACCAAAGCTGCTTGGTCACTCCCCTCTTCAGATGGTCAGGGGAGATGAAATATAATGAAAGGCTTGTGGGTCAAGAAAAGGACAGAGAAGGATCATTCATCAATTACTGTGACAGGCAAAACAGATGACTTGTCTTGGGGAAAACAATTTATTTATTACTGGTCAAATCAAAGTAAAAGAGAACTAAAACCAAATTTTAAACCACCTTTTCTCCACTCCTCCCTTCTTCCTGGGCTCAGCCTCACTCCGAATTTCTCTACCTCCTTCCCCTGAGTGGCACAGGGACATGGGGTGTGGGGGTTGCGGTCAGTTCATCACTTGTTTCAGCTGCCCCTTCCCCCTTAGGGGACGACTCCGCACACTCTGCCCCTGCTTCAGCGTGGGGTCCCTCCCACAGGAGACAGTCTTCCACAGATTTCTCCAAGATGAAACATTCCCATGGGCTTCAGTTCTTCACAAACTATTCCAGCGTGGGTC
>NW_010255963.1:36359-36857 GCF_000690775.1 Eurypyga helias
CTCGTGACCCTCCAGGGCTGCAAGGCACAGCCGGCCTCACCATGGGCTGCACCGCAGGCTGTTAGGGAATCTCTGCTCCAGCATCTGGAGCATCTCCTCCCCATCCTGCTCCACTGACCTGAGGGTCTGCAGAGTTCTCTGTCACATCTTGCTCTCTACGTTGCAAATTCTCCTCCCTTCATTTTTTTCTCCTTTCTTAAACACATTATCACAGAGGCAGTACCACTGTCACTGATAGGCTCGGCCTTGGCCAGCGGCAGGCCTGTGTTGGAGCTGGCTGACATGGACTTTATTGGACATATGCAAGGCTTCTAGCAGCTTCTCACAGATGCCACCCCTTTATCCCTCTCCACTACCAAAACTTCGTCACATAAAGCCAATGCAATGGGACAATCACCTCCCTTGGCCAGTTAGCTATGCAGTGCTTGATGTACCCCAGGACACAGTTAGACCTTTTGGCTGCCAGGGCATGCTGTTGACTCTATTCAACCTGCCCTC
>NW_010255963.1:37084-45925 GCF_000690775.1 Eurypyga helias
GGTCAGCCTCACCTCCATCCCTGGAAAGATGATGGAACAACTTGTTCTTGGTGCCATCTCAAAACATATTGAGGAAATGAAGCTTATAACAAGTAGTCAGCATGGATTCAACAAGGGGAAGTCATGCTTGACCAATATGACAGCTTTTTATGATGTCATCACTAGATGGATAGATGAGGGGAAGGCAGTGGATCTGGTCTACCTCGACTTCGGCACAGCTTTTGACATCGTCTCCCATGGCATCCTCATAGCCAAGCTTAGGAAGTGCAGACTGGTGGTGAGGTGGGTTGGGAACTGGCTGAAGGAAAGAGCTGAGAGTTGTGGCGAATGGGGCAGAGTCTAGTTGGAGGCCTGTGGCTAGTGGTATCCCCTTGGGCTCAGTTCTGGGTTCAGCCCTATTCAATATATTCATCAATGACCTGGATGAAGGGATGGAATGTCCTCTCAGCAAGTTTGCTGATGATACCAAACTGGGAGGAGAGGTTGCCATGCCAGAAGGCCGTGCCGCCATCCAGCGTGACATGGACAGGCTGGAGAGCTGGGCAGGGAGAAATCTAATGAAATTCAATAAAGGCAAGTGTGAAGTACTGCATCTGGGGAAGAACAACGTCATGGATCCATACAGGTTGGGGGCTGTTCTGTTGGAGGGCAGCTCTGGGGAAAAGGACCTTGGAGTCCTAGAGGACAGCAGGATGACCATGAGCCAACGGTGTGCCCTCATGGCCAAGAAGGCTAATGGTATCCTGGGACGCATTAAGAAAAACGTGGTCAACAGATCAAGGGAAGTTATCCTCCCCCTCTACTCTGTGCTGGTGAGGCCTCACCTGGAGTGTTGTGTCCAGTTCTGGGCTCCTCAGTTCAAGAAGGACAAGAAACCACTGGAGAGGGTCCAGCACAGGGCCACTGAGATGATCAAGGGCCTGAAGCACCTTCTGTATGAGGAAAGGCTGAGAGAGCTGGGTTGGTTTAGCTGGGAGGAGGCTGAGAGGGGATCTTATCAATGCTTATCGATATCTAAAGGAGGGGTGTCAGGAGGATGGGGCCAGGCTCTTCTCAGTGGTGTCCAGTGACAGGACTAAGGGCAATGGCAATAAACAGGAAAACAGAAGGTTCAACCTGAACATGAGGAAACCCTTCTTCACTGTGAGGGTGACAGAGCACTGGAACAGGCTGCCCAGAGAGGTGTGGAGTCTTCTTTCTTCAAAAGCCACCTGAACTTGTTCCTGTGTGATCTACTCTAGGTGACCCTGCTCTGCCAGGGGGCTAGGACTAGGTGTTTTCTAGAATTCTCTTCCAACCCCTTCCAATCTGTGAATCTGTGAATATCTGGCTGAGTCATTCTTCACAAATAAATGAGCTGAAAATTGTTGTGACACAGAGCAGATTTCTGTTTGTCTTATTTCCAAGTAACAGGTGAATAGTCTGGATGGACTATTTTAAATCAATAGATTATTTAGACACTGTTCACTTATTGTTCATTATTTGTGATCTGTGAATAATCACCTGAGTGTTTAAGTATGGTTTCTGTAATTTGATTGGATGCCTGAAACTTCTGAGACCAGGAAAACAAAAAGTCAGGAACAGTAATTAGTACACAATCAAAGTGAATGCACTTGTTAACACATAAATCATTTGGTATTAATATAAAAACAGATGTTAATATGAAAAAACTCTCCTGATAATGAGTGCAATTAAAAAATGGCCAGTGTAAAATTCTTAAAACAGTATTTTTGCCATATTCAGGCCACTCTAGTTAGTATTATATATCCATTATCAAATTACTGCAAAATAGTAGAAGGACTGCATTAATGAAATAAGAAAACTAATTCTTCCTGTAGCACAGGTTATTGAGTATTTTATGATGTAGGTATAGCAAGGAAACAGAAGCATAGGTGCTTAAGCTGTAGTTAGTGTTACTGACAGAGGTTTCCACTGAACACATTCAGAAAGTACCGTTATAGTTACAACTGTATAGGTCATTAAGTAAAAGCTAGTTGTAATGAGAATATTCTAGATGATCATAGAATCAGAATGGTTTGGGTTGGAAGGGACCTTAAAAATCATCTAGTTCCAACCCCCCTGCCATGGACAGGGACACCTTCCACTAGACAGGTTGCTCAAAGCCTCATCCAGACATTTTTTAATATTACTTTCACTATTTCCACAATGAATTTTTCTCCAATATACCTGTTGCACTACAATGACGAGTCCCTCATGCTTACATGTGTGAAATCACATTACATCATAGAATGGTTAGGGTTGGAAGGGACCTTAAAGACATGACCCGTAACAAAGTATATGACCTGATTCAATGGGTAGGACTCAGTCCTAACCTGCATGACAGGCAGGAGATGTAAAATAAAGGAATTTTCTTTGAGGTCTGCAGTTGAAGTTAACAAGTGAAATGAAACTCGGCCTTTCCAATGAAAATATTCTAGAGAGAAACATAATCTCTTTTCTTTATCAGAATTCTAGGACACAGAGAAACATTATACAGTCATATAAAACCCCAGTGTGATCAAGCAGGAGGAAGCAAATAGATATTTAAGCCATAAACTCATATAAATTCAATAACGTCTCCCCTTCGTTGTCAGTCTCCCATTGAATACACTGATGTATACCTCTGTATAACCTGAAAATGCTGCACTGCTGTTAATACTATGTTGCATTAGGCACACAGAACATATATCATATAGTAACCCTGTCTCATCTGCTATATGTGTTGGGCTATACCAGACAATTCTTGAACATTCAGGTATTTGGGAAAGCTTGCATAAAACAGAGATGGGAAGACATGAAGTATTTGGTGTCTAAACAGTCATAGAGTTAATCTTTCACTCAGCAAGAGAGCAGAGTGCAGTGGCAGCCACGCTGCTAAATTTTCTTTCACTCTTCTGGAACTGACAGTCAGAGAATATCCAGGTTTTGGCTGGATAAACAATTATCCCTAGAAAGACTTCTTCACTGAAAGAAAAATACAGAATCTAGCAGTCTCAGGTTCTATGTGATCTTTTTGTAATTATTATATGTTCATAACATACACCATCAAACTGTTTTATTTTGAAATAGACTATCATGAAAAAGACAATGCATCCAACATAATTTTTCTCATACTGGTAAAAGCAGAAAGCAGCTGCACTGAAAAACAGCTCATGGTAATGGTTGGAAGTGGGACCGTGTTCCCTGTCAAATGCAGACACTGAGGTCAGCTCTGATAATAACTGAAAGCAGAATTTGCAGTTGGCAACTTACTGCTGAAGTGCTGCTTGTTATTTAAAAGGATATTTGTTTAGCCTAAATGTAGCTTATGCAAATTTAAGAGCAGAATCAGAGGTTCAGCATATGCAAATATTCCTTTAACTGGTGGAAAATTAAGTATTTTTGGCTAGATCTTAGTGCCAGTTTTAAAAAATGTAATATACCCAGAGGAGAACGCCTATCTTATATTGAATAGCAATGACCGGGGAAAAAACCACCCTGGTTCCTTTGTATCCCAACTTTAACTTAAAATAGTCTTAAACCCCCAGCTTTTAACGTGGGCTGATGTAATTTTGAAGCCGTTTTGTCACTATGCTGGAGAAATGGTTGGTGCCTTGGCTGATTTACAGTTTTGGCATTTTAGTTATTTTGAAGGCTTTGTGTAGCAATTTAATGTCAGCATTCTACTGAAGCGGATTGTATTTTAAATGAAAGATTACCTGACTAATGAGCTTGATAGAAAGCTAGTTTTCCCCTTGAAATCAAAATAAAACATAATTTTGGAGCCATTAAAAGTGCACCACAAAATTTTACTATTTAATTCCTTGCTGGGCGACAAATGCATTTTAATATTGGTAGGTTTTATCATAATTTATGTTTCTTGTGTTTTCTAGGTGTATTTTTTTTAGACTTTTTGTAGAGAAGACTCATTTCTTTATCTGAAAATTTCTACCCCATTTGGTTTTTGAACAATGAAGATACTTGAAAGTGCCTTGGACTTTGTTTTGGAGCTCTGACATATCCTGAAAAGTTTTTGCCATGCATTACACAGCAGGATTTCAACTACAAGTGCATGGCAAACAACTAAGCTTCATTTACATTTTACAATTAGGGTTCACTTAAATTTTGCTGTGATTTTTAGCATGCATCAAATACTTTTTTTTGCATCTTTACTAAATCCACCAACCGTGTATTTAAGCATCCCACAGTTTTGACATGTTTTTCCACACGCTAAATGTCAGTAGACTACATCTGGTTGAACAAAACCCAGAAATTATACAAGAGTGAGCTCAAATTGAAATGAAATTACTCTAAAATCTGAAAACCAAGCTAAATCATTTACAGCAGCTTCATAAAAGCGTAAGAGATGAAATTCAAATTCTCTCTAGCATTAAATAAAATATGTTTAAACCATGTCATATATTATAAAGGTCTCGGTAGAATTTTGAAAGACTGTCATTTTATTAGAGCATAGGTGATACCTATCAATAGGAGATCAATATTCAGGGCTGGATTCTAATTTTATATTGTTGGATAAATGCAGAAGGTAATTAAATAGGGAATTTCCTGATTACACCCTTTGTCAGAAATGGTGCAATTTTAACCATGCAGAATAAAGAAATATTTCCTCATCTTTAATTATATTCTAAGATC
The DNA here is from genome assembly GCF_000690775.1 of Eurypyga helias. Classification (NCBI taxonomy): domain Eukaryota; kingdom Metazoa; phylum Chordata; class Aves; order Eurypygiformes; family Eurypygidae; genus Eurypyga; species Eurypyga helias. The sequence continues at coordinate 41,717 of NW_010255963.1, forward strand.
CTAATAGTTAGATGACAGACTATGTATGGAAGAATTACTGTAAAATGTTTTCCTTTTAAACTCTAGAAAACAATGCTCTGTTGGATATACATCAATTCTTTATTGCTCCCAAATAAGATTTTCCCATGTTCAGCTTATTTTCTTTTTGTAGTCATCTTACAAAACAGTACTACAGCTGCTGCAGTGTTTTTAGAGTTCATCTCTTTATATACATTTTTTCATCTGCTCAGAGTATTTCCATTTTATCAAGTCTCTGATTTTTTTCCTTCTCAACATGGAAATAATGTTCATCTGTAAATGGCACTTTTGCTTAGCACAGTAATGTGAGAATTCATGTAGTGAAAATCACTTGTTAGGTACAGTGTCACATGCAGACTTGTGATGTTGTGACTAAGTCCTTCTTGACAATGCCAGTTTTGTGTCAGGAGTTCCTATTGTAAATATTTCAATAGGATATAGTGGGAAGAATGGAGAGCCAATAGTGGGAGCCGCTACATCCTATTCTGATCTGTGCCTCTGCAAAATCTCAGGCTAATTGCTACATTTTTTTCCTGGTCTACTCTGCTCTTCTTCAAAAAGGGAATATGTCCTTACATCAGAAAGACTGTATTTTAGCCTTACCTCCACCTTTCTTGATGCTCAGGAGCTAGCAGTATCAGAGTGTCGCCGGCTTGGTGCTACACCCTAAGCTAGCAACACTTGCCGAGAAACAGGACTTAGCAGCAGACACAGTGCAGAGGTAACTTAGACTTATTGCACCCATGACTGAGCTAAAATGTCTGATTAGTCTCCTTTGCCTCTCACAGGTATGTCTGCTCTCACTGATTAGAGCATGGGCATTTTTTAACAACATTCTGTTAAATGCCATGTATTGCACCTTTGGTCCAGGTGTCCTAAGCTGAAGCTTGATGGGAGATGACTTCGTAGAGGCAGCTAAGTCTATCTGTAAAACTAGGTTTGCAGTTCTACACCTGTGTTGTCCTACACACCACATTTGGAGTATAAGAATTTGATAGGATGGTTCCCAAACTAGTCATAGAAACCGACTTCAGATACTCTGCCTGCAAAACCTTGAAGCATCTTCAAACCTACTGCTGAGACAATTGTTTTATAGAAGATTTCTTCTAGAAATATCTAACAACTGTAGCAATTTCTCCAAGAGCAGTTCTTTCTTCATTAAGACAACATCATTACATTGCTTATAACAATTTCTACTTCAGGGGCTTATTGCAGCAGTCATATATTTTGTCCAGTAATCAAAATGCCACAAGACATTTTAAATTAAAATCTGTTTACTATTATAATCTTATCCCATTGCTTCATTATTTTGTAAGTTGAGTCCGACTTGTGGCCAGTTTGATTGCTCCTACAAGGTCATATTTGTTCAGTAACCTCCCTTTCATTGCTTCTTACTTAATTTAACTACTGTAAAACAAGAACTTTGAAATTAGAAATAAAAGAAGACCAATCAAAAAGTTAATTGCAAAATGAATTTTATCTTGCCAGTCATGTGACTAATCTAGGGATACAGCATAGCCACGAAATACTGCCTGCTGTTTTCAAATGACATATCACTTCAGGCAGAATGTCCTTTGTTACTGGTGACAGAAAATAAAGATAAGCCTTGAGCATTCAGTGCTTCAATTCCAAACAAATGGAAGAAGTACAATGTTCCCACACCACAGATAGCTGACAATATCTGGGCAACACAGCTGTTGCTGTGTCTTCAAGCCCTGAACATATATATATATTTACATTTTCCATAAAGTGGTTAGACCACAATATACTCCAGCACCAGACAGGCTTCATCTCGCCCATATTTTAAATTTTTCTCTTGAACTGCTGTCTTGATTCTGACCTCACTTGTCCGTGTAAACCAGGAATAATTTCACTAAAGTGAGTGAAGACACACCACTTTAGCAAGGTCAGAATCAGACCTTGTTTGGGAGTCATTCCAAGTCTAGTACCAAAAGCTAATAAGTATATCACATTCAGAACTTGGCACAATGTTGTAAATACTGGGTCGAAAGATAAATATTTTGTGTCATTACCAGACATGTACACTGCTCTTTCCAAAGGAAAATGTTAATCTAGTTGACTTCAAAATACCTTTCAGCAATAGCGGCCAAGCTCCCTTTAATGGAGATCATCTAAGAATTTTATTTTCTGTCATTCTCTTAATAAAAGCAGATGCAAGGTTGATCAGAGAAAGCATAGCTGGCTTTTTAAACCTCTTTTTCTTCCACTCTAATGCACTGGCTTTGATACCTACAACACGTCCTAGCAAAAATTAAGAGTCATGTTAGTCCAAAGAAGTGATTAAGAAAATCCTTGTTTATGTGTTAATTCATTAGGCGTTTTCCCATTTGCCCTGAAACTTTCTTAGATGTCTAATGTAAATAAGTGACCATACAGAAAAGCAACCCAATCTGCAAAAGTAAACATTTGGCTCCTGCTGTTCCATATCATGATCTGCAGATGAAATGGAGAGATGCCTAACCTCTGCTGGAAAAACTCAGCGAATGCAGAGCCCCAGTGGCACTCGCTAAAGCACAACCACCATATGTCAAAGGGGTACCCAGGTTGCTAAAGAATCACTAAAGGATAAAATGGGTGCATGTTCCCATTCCCATTTCAGACATTCCCTTTGCAGAGACTTTGCTGTCCATGTATGGCAGAAGATGACTGCTAGAGGCAACTGCTGCCCATTCTGTGGATATTAGGCCACTGACAGGCCCAAACCTCCAAAGCCCATGAGACTAGAAGAGAAAGAAAAGGGCCTTTTCTAGCTAGCTGGTGAAGACAGACTCATATTGAAGGAATTCTACACCTACGACTCAGATAAAAAGCTGCTGTAGCACTGGTCCAGGACTTGAGTTACCTGTGCAACAAAGCCCTGAACTGCAGCACCTTTGCTAGGTGATCTGAAGAAAATTACTAATCTTTCTGAGCAACAGTTCCCTAGCTATGCAATATGGAAAATGACACTTCCATCTTGCGCATGTTAGTGATGAGAATAATTGTAACAGGGACCATGAAGCACTCACATTCTATGGCAATAAAGACTGTAATAATATCAGGGGAGTACATCCTCACAATGTAAACCACATGCAAAGCAGGGAGAACCCTTCTTGCATAACTTCATCTGCCCTTTCTAATTTTGCAACAGTGGATGCAGTTTTTACTACAATGTTTTGGCTTAAATGTCTGCAAATATTTTGTCACAAACCTGGACTTTTAATATGAAAACTGCAGTAGCAGTTATTGTGATCCAGAAAAAGACAAATACAGTTTCGAGATTTGTTCACAAATAGAAGTTTCCAGAGATATTTACAGCAGCCTTTATATGCATATGATCTGGGTTCAGTATATTGAGGCTATTTCCTGGTTAGTTTTGATAACATGCTGCTGAAGGAAACAGAGCAGCTGTAGGGATGTTCAGTCTTTATCATCAAAATCATATACCTAATGAAATGGGGTGGCTCAAGCTTTCATTTTAGCTCAGTCTCCATTTGGCAGGCAGGAACAAAAAACGGGATCTGGTACCATCACAGTCCTTTGTGGAAGAAGCTGAAAACGAAAAGCTTTATATTTTGACCTAATCAACAATTCTGGCGTTCATAGGAACTATTTCCCAGGAAATCCAGTTGAAATATCTAGTTCTGGTTCATAAATGAGAAAAATTAATATTAATTGTTTCAGGCGTATTAGTCAACTTGAGGTTCTGTTCTAAAGGAAGAGTTTAGGTAGTATAACATCTTTTAATACAAGACATGTTTTTGCATTCTGGTGAGCTCTTAAGTCCTTACTTATAAAGTTTATATCCTGCCGTAGCATCAATTTACTTTTTCATAGTGTTAGCAGATTTCCAACAGTGATTTTCTATATCTGTTTCAAATGTTCAACAATTTACAGGAGAAATTTTAGGTCCATGGGTTTTTTTAAACTTTAACTATATAAAGATTAAAGAATGAATGTGCAATCAGCATATAGAGAAACAAGCTTTTCAAAGAATTAAATAGATGTTTCAGCTCCTTAAACCCCAGAGGAATTCATAACATCTACATTTGTTGCTACGTCTCTTTTATGTACTTCTTCCTACTAAATAAGTTCCCTAGGGAGATGGTTTGGTAAACTACTAAGTACAGTGGTAAAATATTATTTTCTTTTCTGGCATGACATGGATAATATCATAGAATCATAGAATCA
>NW_010255964.1:0-14312 GCF_000690775.1 Eurypyga helias
ACTTGGCCTTGTTGAATGCCATGAGACAACAGAAAACAAAATGCTGAGAAGCAATATAACTGGACTTTAAGGCATGTTCAAAAGTAGGTACAGGAGGGAAAAGATGCATTTTAGCTAAGGGACAATGCTGGCACAAGAACTTACGGGCATGCTGTAGTCACTAATGCATTGCAAAAGAAATCAGAAGTTCCAAACTTACTGCAAAGTGGAAAAAAACCCCAAAACCCCCCAAAATCCTTCCAAAAGTAGTAGCAAGATAAAAGCAGAGCCTGAAAAACTTTTGAAAATATCTTGGACTTGATAGCCCAGAATATCTATCCCAATTCTCTCTCTTAACATTAGCAGCACAGACCTTTCGCACCCACTGGACTAATTAAAGTGGTCGTATCTTAAAAAGCAACATTCAGATCATACTTTACCTTCTGTAGCAAGAACAACATGAGGGCCACTTCCGTAACTCAGACAGGCTATCTTTTTGCCACACAGAGAATCTAACCTCCTTGGTTCAATGGTGCTCTGCATGTCACCTGTTCCCAAACACCCACTGCAGTTCATGCCAAGCACAAAAACCTGTTACAAAAGAATCAAATACTCATAATTTATGTTGGAATGGAGGACCTCCAAAGGCCAGTTAGACCACCCGCCTGCTCAACGAAGGTCTAAATAAATCAGTTGACTCAAGGCCATGTTTACTCAAGTCTTGAACACTTCCCGGGAAACGATCTCAAAACCTCTCAAGGATTTGACCACTCTCATAGTAATTTTTTTCCTAATACTGAATCAGAATTATCTATCTTCCAGCTTGTGTCCATTGCCTTTCATCCTGTCACTATGCACCTCCAAGAAATGTCTAACTCCACTTTATCTTCTGCTTGCAGTAGGAAGACATTAATTTCAACTGAAAATGTTTTAGTAGCAATCAAAACAATCAGCTACATGCAACTTTTTCTAGGTATACTATCATAGTCCTGGCTTTCAGAATAACTTGATACTTAAATGACTAAATATGTTCATACACTCTCTTGGACAATTACCTCATCATTTTCAGTGGCATACAACACTTCATTACCAGCACTGCCAAATACACAGGCTTGACGAATTAACTTGAGCTCTTCTTGGGAACAGAGAGAAAAAATTGGCCATTTCCCAACATCCAGCATCTTCAAAGCGGACAATAATGTTGCTTCCAAGACCTGATATTATAAAAAAATGATATCAAACACATAGTCAGAGAGAAATGTATACCTTTGTACAGCAAAAAGAACCACTATCTCCTTTTTCAACCACAAACCAGTATTTTAGTTCTAGAACAATACTTGACGGGAAGCCATTCAAATAAACAAATAAAATATATCATGATCCAGAAAGAAAGGTTCTATATGCATGGAGAAAAGTACCAGATAAGAAGTTAAATGGTGAGGTCGTATTCTCCCTGTTTTTTTGCAATATAACTGCTGGCTTATAGAATTCAATGTATGGGATTCTAATATAAAGTGTAAAGTATACATTCAAAACCTACAAATAATTTGTGTCTTTTCCTCTGGTGCTAAAATTACTGTTAAAAGAAGAAACCATATAAAAGTCTGCCCAAGAATACACTTATCTTTGAAAAATATACACATTTGTTTTCAAGCATTGAAAAGGGAAACTTAAGAAAACTTGAGCAACTTTTTCCTTTCTCCTTTTACTTCTGAAATTTACTTCCATGTTTCAACAATTGTTGAATCTTTGGAAGCTTCCTAAGAATATTTGCATTGTATCTAAGTAGACATAAAAGAAAAAAGATAATTGAACATTTTCCAGCTTATCCAAGGACAAATGACAAGTTTATAGTTAAAAGAAAACAGATCTCTTCAGGCATTAAAACTAGTCAACTAATGACTGTATCTCACGCAACATTTCCACTGCTTTAGTATAGCATAAATCAGAAAAATGTTGCAGTATCAAAATTTAATAGCAAATTTTGCACGGAGCATGCATTAAATTCTCTTGACTGAAATTAAAACAGGCTCTGGATGTGAAAAAAAAAAAAAAGAGATCAGAAGGTAAGTAAGAATAGATTTTGCCTATGACAGACATTATGTAGTTCACCATGTAGCACTAAGGACTGCATCATTAATTGTTTTCTAGCTAGTAGCAGACTTACAAAATGGCCTGTTACAGAACATAATTTCTTCTACCTCTGACTAAAACAAAGATGTGAATAAATTCTAGTTTGGAGCCTGTAGCACATTATGTCAGTCATAAGGATATTATTTTTTTTTATTAGTATCACTTAGTATGAAAAAATATACACAGAAACACAGATAATGTTTGAAACTGAAGAAACAATCCCTAAAATCAATCCTGAATTAAAATCTTAAAAAGAAACAGCAGTTAATCACACATTTCTTTATTATATACTTCTGAGGAAGAAAAAGGAGGGTTGGTCATCTTCGCTAAAGAAAAGCTGTGGTTTTGATCACACCAGTTCTCTCCCCATCTCCTCATACCAAATAACTGTTTGATTTCAGCCGAATTTGCAAGTGAAAGGGAAGGAAGATTCTCTTGACACAACCCATTTGGCAGTAGGCAGCTGGACAATCAGACATCTATGTCATGAAATAGGTCAGCAAGCAAGCAGGGCCAAGGCAGTGCTAGGAAATGCTGTTCTCCATGACACACGGCAGGGTTATCAGGGGCGAAGGACATGAATCCATATGTCTCATTCATCTGCTGTTTGCAGAACAATTTGGTTTAAGCCAAGAGGCTAGCATTAATTCTATGGAGGATTTTAGGCACTTTTAAAACATGATAATGAATAGTGAAAGCATCATAGACTAGTCTTCCAATTGCACTAATAGAATCATAGAATCATAGAACGGTTTGGGTTGGAAGGGACCTTAAAGATCATCTAGTTCCACCCCCCCTGCCATGGGCAGGGACACCTTCCACTAGACCAGGTTGCTCAAAGCCACATCCAGCCTGGCCTTGAACACTTCCAGGGATGGGGCATCCCCAGCTTCTCTGGGCAACCTGTTCCAGTGCCTCACCACCCTCTCCAGGAAGAATTTCTTCCTGATACCTAATCTAAACCTCCCTGATTTCAATTTATACCCATTACCCCTTGTCCTATCACTACAGGCTCTTGTAAAAAGTCCTCTCCCAGTACCCTTGTAGGCCCCCTTCAGATACTGGAAAGCTGCAATGAGGTCTCCTCGGAGCCTCCTCTTCTCCAGGCTGAACAAGCCCAGTTCTCGCAGCCTTTCGTCATAGCAGAGGTGCTCCAGCCCTCTGATCATCTTCGTGGCCTCCTCTGGACTCGCTCCAAGTGGTCAATATCCTTCTGACAAAACTGCACCCCACTTTTACTCAAGCCTGATGAAGCCTGAAGGTCAAAAGGACAGTCAGGGTGTCCTTTAACTGTACACATTCCCCTACTGGAATGATATTGTTTCTTTACAATATGGGCTCTAAATTCCAAGCGCAGAGTGGGTCAGAACATATTCATCTCAAATAGAAAGGTTTATTTCCTGCAACCTCCTTCTACAAAGGACTCATGTTCTACTCTCATAATTAACAGGTTAAAAAGCCCCAAAGTCTTGCATTTCTTAACACTGAAATAATGTATGGTAGGATAAAACCACACTATTATAAAAAGCACCCAAGGGAACACTTAGGATACTGGGTTTTTTTGGTTGGTTGGTTGGTTTTGTTTTTGTTTTAAAGAAATCACAACAAGCTTTATCAGACTAAAAAATATCCACAATCTAAACCCTATCTCTGCAATTATTACATTTAATTCTGTAAGAGGTATTCTCTCACTTTTCAAGATTTCCTCCCCTCCCACACTTTTCCATTATATTTTGCTCCCAAAATATAAAAAACCAGCTTGAACTATCGGCCTGCCAATATATATGTCCCATAAGTGATCAATTCCCTCATTACATTGCCTAAAGTTATGAAAGACAGAACTAGACTAGAATTTGAGATTTCACATGGTCCAGCTACCTATTCCAAAGGTGTTACCAGTTATGCCTCAAGAATTCCTGAAACTTCTACACTTCATTTGACCTGAGCAATCCATTTGAAAACTGGTTATTCAGTTTTATTGTCATACAGATCACCTTAAAAGGCATCATCATTAAGCTCAAAATCTGAATGATGTTTCATTAAGTTTTACATGCATAGCATTCAAAGAAAAATGAGAGGAAGTTTTTGCATCAAATTATGCTACAAAGTTAATTCTAACAAGTTTATGTTGTTGAAGCCTTAGGCCGGAACATGTAACTTTAGAATTTAATGATAAATTAAACCAGCCTTTTAAGCCAAAGGAACAGTTCAACCTAATTAAACTGAATATATTCTTCTTACACTATTTTGTGGATCACATAAGCAACATTTCTTTCACTAGTACCATTTTCCCATCCATAAATTTGGTTTTCTGTTTATCTTGAAAGCTACTAGCACGTACTAAGCTCCTGCTAAATGGAACCAAGCTTCTTCCTTTCGAGTAGAGCAGTATGGAATTCTCAATACAAATACACACTCTGACCTTGACACCAACTCCTTGAGAAGGAGGAGACTCATCCTCCATATGGACCTGTGTTTGTGTCCCCCTGCAGAGAGAGAACTGAGGTTAAAACCACCGCATCATGTTGCTGCAACAAGACTATGGAACTACACACACTTAATATTAAGCCAGAACTGCTGTGGGGCCAGAAAACAAGAAACATGAAGCTCAGCCTATTTGTTTTTTATATTCAACTGTACAGTGAACAGTTAGACAGACTCTGCTCTTCTGCATTTTTACCTAAAAAAATAATTATTGGAAAAAACATTTTTTAAAAACAAGTATTAAAATTAATCAGACTGTGATTATTAAACACATTGCAGTAAAAATAAATTAAGAATTCTGATGGCATAATTTTTCAAGATGTTTCTTTCAGCAAAGAAAAAGCACACTGGTCAGAGCTTTCCAATTCTGGCTTAAGCCTTCAAATACTCTTATTCCAGTGCCATTCTGAAAACCAAAGTTAGAAAAACATGTGGATCTTTTCAGGTTTGCTGAGAACTATTAAAATATGAACTCTATTTCAGAAAACACTGCCAGCCCTGTATATTACTTGTATAATTTTATGATGTGCATCATCAATAGAAACACATTTTCAGATGAGATGTTTCTTTCTAAATAAATATGCACAATTCTACTATCCTTAAATTATCTCCAAACATAAAGCCATGCAAATGGCTTTTCAGTAAAACTGCAAAAATGAGTAAGCAGCTCTGAAGCTGTGCAAGCTTCTTTTAGTCAACAAGTGAGAAAGTTGTACACATCATTTTCTTTGGCGTACATCGGTTCTGCCAATGCTAAAAATCTGTTTACATTCCACTGAAAATTAAATCTCTGTAAAACAACCAACAAAGAAGAAGCTATCATTTTAATTACTTTTCAGAGGATTATAGGATAAAAGAAGTATCAAATGTAGCTTTATAAAACTACCTAACTTACTAGTAAACATGCCTCTTATGTAAGACTTCATGCCGCAAGACCGAGGCCAAGAACAGAATACATTAAATTCATATGAATTAAAGATTATAAATGCTAATGTTTTAACAAATATAATTTATTTTTCTGAATAAACAAAAAATATCTTTATTTACTTAAAATTAATAAAAAACAGAACAATTGTTGCAGCTCAACTACACTGAACTAGGAAAAGACTAAAGAGCTGATTCAGTAGCTCACATATGAGTACCTACTGCTATTTGAGGTGAACTTGAGGATCTAAAGCATGTCCAGCATAAAGCAATGAAGCTGGTGAAGGGTCTAGAGCACGAGTTTTACATAAAGCAGCTGAGGGAACTGAGATTGTTTAGCCTGGAGAAGAGAAGGCTCAGGGGAGACCTTATTGCTCTCCACAATTACCTGAAAGGAGGTTGCAGAAAGGTGGGTGTTGGGCTCTTCTCCAAAGGAACAAGTGATAGGACAAGAGGAAACGGTCCTCCAGTTGTGTTTACAACGGATATTAGGAAACATTTCTTCACCAAAAGGGTTGTCAAGCATTGAACGGGCTGCCCAGGGAAGTGGTGGAGTCACCATCCCTGGAGGTATCTAAAAGCCATGTGGACGAGGTATTTAGGGACATTGTTTAGTGGTGGACTTGGCAGTGTAGTGTAACAGCTGGACTTAGGGATCTTAAAGGTCCTTTCCAACCTAAATGATTCTATGATTCTATCCCCAACATCAAACAGTACTGGCAGATATAATACAGGAGCTATGGGGTATCCATGCCATGCTCCAGCAGGCACTAGCCAAATGGCACTGGGCAGTTATACACAGGCAACTGAACAGAGCCCTGAATAAGCACACATGGCCATTTACCAAACATTACAACTTAATGGACACAGGGCAACTCGTTAAGCTCTTGCTTGCTAAGTGATTTGTTATTTTCTCCAACACACTTACTTGTTCAAACAAGAAGAATGCAACCAGTTCATTTTGTATATGTTATCTCTATTTCAGACTAGAAACAACTTGCCTAATTAAGGCCTTTGGCATGACCACATCTTGAGCAGGACTGTATTACTGAACTGCAATTCTGAAAGATTTCATTTCAAGTATGCGGGTAGTCCTACCGCGAAACTGATTATCAAGGACATCCAGTATTTTGCAGCATCAACTTCCAGCACTTCCTAGCAATGCTGATATATGTTAGCTGCTTCTTGGCTATCCTTAACCTACACTGAGCCCACAGGGCTAGACATGTTCCCCAAGAGGGTAACAATTAACTATGAAGTCTCTAATTTAAATAAATGCAGAATTCTGTATTTCCTTCCTGAAGCCATTTGATACGTAACTGATATTTGCAATTCTTCAAGGTCTAATAATTCAATGCAATTGCTTCTGGTTAGACAACAGAATAGTTTGATTTCAAAAATAGTTTATTTGTTAGTATAAAGAATGATATGTCAGGATCTAACCATCTCGGTTACCTAATGAAAGGCTCTCCAGTACTTCATGGTCCCCTAAACAAGCTGACAGCTTTGCACTAAATTTTCAAGAACAAAGATCACTTACATTTCCTCACAAGTCAAAAGTTATCACTTTTTATCTTATATATAACTAAGAGAAAATTACCCTGCAACACCATTCTTCAAGCTGTTCTGCAAACACAGACACCTTATTACTGAGCAGCCCTGTAGGAGTACATGGGATGGACCAAATTACACCAGTTTAGTCTTTTATTCAAATTCATGTGTTCTAATAAAAACACATACAGATTGCCTCACCTGCAATTGATTTAAGAGTACATATTCACCCTGGGATCTTAAAAATAGACAGACACGCACAAAAAAAAAAAATATTAAGCCTGCCTAAGAATCATTCTTATCTGCATACCTTTAAAATAGTAGTGATGATTCATAAAACCCTATTCATAGGGGTTTTCCTTCCAGAAAAATAACCATTGTATATATGGAGTGAATCAAAGAAAAAACTATTTTGATCAAGAATTAGAAGACAAAATATATTTGAGTACTTCAGGTACAGAACAAAAACATAGCATAGCTATCTCAGACAAGTTACTGGGGCTGTTAATCTAAGTCTTACAATATGCATATAATTGCTAAGAAACCTTACTTTAAAATATCTAACTAATATTTTTTTTATTGCAATACTTACTTTAGAAAGTTAAAAGGTAATGAAGAAATATTTCTCATGAATTAAAACTTTATATACATTTTCACTAGCTGTGTTTCCAAAAAAAACCCATAAATTCTGAAGTGCAGATTTGAAGGAGAAAACTTCATTGTTGCAAACACCCATTCCTTGAAGAAGTTCACAGCAGTTTAATACAAAAATATTTATACTAAACTTTCATAAATCTTTTGTCTGGAATTCAATTATAATTTAAGAATCTGGGCAGCATACTCTGGCAGTCTGAGTTTAGGTCTTGGAATCTGAAAGTTCTGACCCTGGTCTTGGTCCAACCATGACAGGTCTTTGGGTAAGATATTTATGCTTCTGCAGTTCAGGTAAGATTGAGTTAAGAAACACAAACACTAGTTCTAATAACCAAGTTCTCTTAGCAGTCTAAGACCATTTAATCTTAAGTATTTAAACAGGTTCATTGACTCATTTGAAAGTAAACATTCTTGTAGATTCTCTCTCTAGGAACTTGGCGAGCAAACAAAGAATTTCAGAACTCCATTTAGTATTTCCTCCCACTTAATTTGAGCATTTATTAATCTCATCTGCTGCATCAAAGGTGTCTCTGGAGCTTCTTCCCCAAGGGCTCTAACCACAGGCTGAGGAAAGACTAGGAGGCAAAAGGCACAGAAAAAAAGGGACTTGCTGACATCTTTAGAAAAGGAAACTAACCTTCTCTGTTATTTTTGATTTCTCAGCAGTTTCCTATCAGAGCAGTCGTGAAACGATGCTCCGTGATCCATCCAAGACAGCACTGGACTGACCAGTAATACTGTCAACAATTATTCCTACTGAACAGGACACACTCCCTTTCTAGGAAGACCTGAGTCTATTTTCAAAATAATCTTCCTTCTTCATGTAGCACAGTGAAATGTCACTAGTCCATCCAGTGCTGACAATAAACTGACAGCACTCAGATTCTCATTCATTGTTCCCCTGATTTAACATTTTCCATCAGCAAGAAATAGAAGACCATGAGAAACATAGAATCAGAGAACAGTTTAGATCGGAAAAGACCTTTAAGATCATCTTTAACCTGGCACTGCCAAGTCCACCACTAAAACATGTCCCTATGAGCCTCATCCACACATCTTCTAAATACCTCTAGGGATGATGACTCCACCACCTCCCTGGGCAGCCTGATAATCCTTACAGTGAAGAATGTTTTGCTGATATCCAATCTAACCCCCCTCCCAGCGCAACTTCAAGCTGTTTCCTCTTGTCCTGTTGCTTGTCATGTGGAAGAAGGAACCAACACCCACATCGTTACAACCTCCTTTCAGGCAGCTGTAGAGAGCGGTAAGGTCTCCCCTCAGCCTCCTCTTCTCCAGGCTGAACACCCCCAGTTCCCTCAGCTGCTCCTCACAGGACTTGTGCTCCAGACCCTTCCCCAGCTCCGCTGCTCTTTGCTGGACACGCTCCAAAACCTCAGTAACAACAGTAAGTGGTTGTTTGAAAAACTGGTATCTCCAACTAAAGTGTAGTCTTCCTTCATCTCCTTCTCACTTCTGGACACCAGACTGTGACCTCTCGGCTCCTGATGCAAGCTCCACTGGCTGCCTACTAATTGCAAGAGCAAAGCTACACGCAGTTTATAGACTAGATCCAAGACACTCTGAAAGACTGGAGTATTTACAGTCTGAAAGACTGACAGCCTTGACCTTGTAAGGTAGGTAACTGCTACAGAAACTTCAAATTATCTAAGGCAGCTTTATTGTCTCACTCTCCCATGACATCCAGATGCAGGGATGGACCGCCAGCATGACCCCACTGAAGTTACCAGAGACGCAGATACATGCAGGATGCTGTATTGGAGCTAGATGATCACAACCTATTTGCAAATGCCTTTTTGCCAGCCACACCAACACCCCCAAGAGAAATCGATTGCCAAGAGCGAAAGCAGTAGAGGATAAAATGCAAACAGCACCCAAAAGAAAATGGGCACACAAAAAGCAAGGAAGACAGTGGGAATACTGTTCTGTTACCCATGCTCAGCACTGTCATTCAATACAGGTTCAATACTGTTGCAATAAAGAGCAAATACATCACGGAAAAACGTTTCGAAAAAAGTGAGAAGACAGGAAAGGAAACAGAGGGCATGGTTTTTCAACTCTCCAATAGTTTAAAAATAAGCGTTAGGGTCCGGTGCGAAATTTCTGCCCTAAGTGACAAAACTACTTTAAAAATTTGTATGTAGATTCCTGGGACACCTTCCCTTCAACTCCGAAAAAATCCACCTCGGGGTTTTGCGCTAGTAAGACAATTTGATTAATTTGATGTTTTATAAAATCATCTGGGACTTTTAAAAGTCCTATATAATGGTAAGACACACTGCTCATATGAAGTTTCGTTATGTCTCCCATTCCTCTTCCAATTACTTTTTCCCCCTTAAAACTGCTGCCTATTGTAATTATTGATGCAGAATAGTGCATTGTTTACCAGGGAGTAACAAGACTGACTGAAAAAATGCATCATCATCCACCAGAGGGAAAATGTTTAAAGCAAAAGAAAAAAAAAAATCTCTTTTTTTGTTTCCTCATTCTACAAACCCTACAATCACCCTGAAAAAATAACTTCAAAGCTTTGGCTATCCATCTACTTGACTGAAACAAAATGAAGACTTGAATAAAGAGACTAACAACTAATAAGAAAGAGAAACCACATAACAAACTGATAAAGACAAAGATACAAAGACCAGAAAACATTAATTAATTTTATATTTCACCTCATTAATAGACTTACTGAGATGTCAAGATCAGCAGCTAAAAAAGCTTGATAAGGTGTAACAAAAAAATATTTTTGTTTAAAAATATTTACACTTTCTACAAGCGCAAAAATACCTTTTGAAGGCAATCAAGTGTTTCAGATCATGGAAACCAAATGCATGAACCACCTTCAATGCTGAAAAGAATTATAGGAGGATGCTGGAGTCATTTTCATATAATTAGTGGTTTACTTCTGCAGTGAAAAAAAAAGAACTATAATGAGAATTATCTCCAGACCCTGAAGCGTGTTAAAAGAATCAAACGTTTTGTTAGACAGTCCTTTGGGAACAAGATGTCATTCCTGTATCTATATCTAACCTAATGTAATCTAATGTAGCCTAAATTTAACGTGAGATGCTGAAGAAAAGCATTTGTTTGCATTTTTTAATGAGGCAGATTTTCAGAAAATTAACTTCAAAAGCTCTTTCTCTTTGCTGAATTGTTAACCAAACTCTAAACTTAATTCAGTACCTGTAATCCATATATACATACAAACATTAAAAAATACAACGGATGCAATTGTTAGCTCTTGTATATTTTAAATGCTACATAAAATTTAATTTAGCACATAATTGATTTGGAATAATTGAAAATTGGACTGATTCTTCATTTTGAGCTTCCAGCATAGGAGCTCAAAAACCAGCTTTAGGGAAGCAAAAGCATACCCAAGATTTAGTTTTAAAATCATTCAAAATATTAACTATGTAACAGAGCAAAATAATTCAAAATAATACATTAAATATGTGAAAGAAACAGTTCTAATATTTTTATAAAGAGTCTTAGTACAGTGAATACTAAACTTTAAGAATTTAAGAAATACTTAAATTGTTTGGGATAAACCACGTACAAACTTCAGATGTGAAGTGGCATGGCACCTGCATGTGAGAGCCTGACTGGACATCAGTTCAATGCCACAGGAACAGCGTGCCTGGGAAGAACCCTCCTGTTATTATGCAATCATAAACACTATACTGTACTGACAGAAAAACAGCATGCAAATGCAAAATGCATTTTGCTATGCCCCCTCTGAGGGGATCTGACCTAGCCTACGTTGTTGACAGTCTGCATTTACCTGGTCCAGCCAAATGCTGAGCCATACATCAGGTCTAGCTGTTGGATCTTTGATGTCACAGTCTGCTCTAGCTGGTAAAGAAGGAATATTCACAGCTTCTACAGTTCTAACCTTTACTCACTTTCTTAGATAGCCAAGAAAGGTCCTTCTAGCCTTATTTAGACTAAAAGCTTTAATTTATAAAATATATCTTCTAAATCATTCAAAGCCTTAATAAAAAACCTAAACATAAGCATCACTAAGCTACACCTGGCTTTCTTTTCCACATTCCTTGCTTACTTCACTTTAGCGTAGTCCTTCCACACACCCACGGTGTCTATGATAACGGCTCCGGCCTACAGCTAAGAGGTGTTGGGTCACCAAGAGAAGAGCTTTTTCAAGATGATGTCTAGCACAGCTCCAGCATGAATCTGCCTGTAGCTACGCCCCCCTGTAACACTGGGAACTATCCAGAGCACTTCCCGTGAGCCCAGCGTGTAACACCTGCGCAGGTGGGAGGATGGTGCCATCTTTTCCTGACACAAAGTCAGAATTTGCCTAGGTATATACATCAAACACACATATATAAATGCATATCTGAAAAATATATATATACACACATAACAGGTATGATATAGCTGGAGCTGAGAATTGTGATAAACTTCTGTAGTTATAGATGTATGCATAAAAAGATACTCTGTGTTATATTAGAGATACAATAGTTAATAGAATTCCTTCTATTTTTGTATGTTATCTCTAGAAAATGTTATATATATATTTAATTTAATTAACATTCATTTCATTTTAATAATGATTTAATATAAAAGAAAAATTAGTCCACTTCCCCTATGAGTAAATGACTGTGTAACTGTCCATTTGGGTATTTAAGTCTTCTGATACCGGAACTGACCAACATTAAGTGGCAAGTGCATCAGATTAGACAAAGTACATTGAGGTTTCCTGACTCCTAAAAATAATGAAGGGACAAAATGTTATTCTTTGTGGTATAGGTTTAAGCATCTAACATTAAATCTACCCACTTCAGCAGCCTCCTCCAAACTGCAACAGGTTGTATGTATCATGATGTTAAGGTTGCCTTACCTCAACTTCATCACTCAATGGTCTTCTATTCTTTTTACTCACATGATTAAAGAAGTTTTAAAAAAACCCACAACCTATAACTAATTCAGAATTACTTTTGTCAATTCTCATTTTAGAACTGTACTTTCTCTCTTATATATTTCTTGGCTTATCCATCTTTTTCTAGTCTTTATTCCTAAAATCCTTTTTGACACGGGTAACAGTTCTTTTCAATCGACATTTTCTCATTTTTTGGATATGTATTCCAAATAGATTTTACCTTTGGCATAATATCAGCTTCATACCTTCTTTGTTACTAGGGCCCTCAGGACTTCAGTACAACTAAAAATCACTAATTAATCCTCTTGATTTTTAAAGTTTGCCCTTCTAAAACTGAGAATTTCAAACCTGTCTCTGTTTAGCTGTCTTTTATATCCATTTATTTAATTTAATGTGATGCAAGAACACAAGCTGACTAATAAACCAGCTCTTCTTAGAGGTTTTCACACTACTTACTGAGAGCAAGTCCAAAGCAAGTCAGTACTTATTTGGTAAGCTTACAGCAGTTGTATACAAAACCAACTGGATTGTTTATGTCGTTCCCCAGCGATACTGTTATCTAAGAAAGAAATCCACCTGTGGCATAATTCCTCACAGTATCTCTCAGTAAGCAGTATCCCTATCCAAATCCAGCTGTTGTGGCTTATGCCAGGCACCATCAAAAGCTCTTGTAATTTTCTTTTCTCAAAGCAGATACGCTTGACTTGCTCTTATCCACAAAATCCCTGCCTCCTACTTCAGTCTGCCACATCATTCACGTCCCAGGTCACTCTGTCACATGTACTTCTCGTATCTGGGCAGTATTAGCTCTCCTACCCTAAACTCAGCAGGATCGTTGTTTCTCCGTGTTTCGTTTACCCCATGCCTGCTTTCACATCCTCAGCATCAGTCGAGCCCAAAGGCTCCCGGATGGTGCACAAACACAGAATCATCACAGAATCACAGAACGGTTTGGGTTGGAAGGGCCCCTAAAGACCATCTGGTTCCACCCCCCCTGCCATGGGCAGGGACCCCTTCCACTAGAGCAGGTTGCTCAAAGCCTCATCCAGCCTGGCCTTGAACACTCCCAGGGATGGGGCATCCACAGCTTCTCTGGGCAACCTGTGCCAGTGCCTCACCACCCTTTCCGGGAAGAACTTCTTCCTGATATCCAATCTAAACCTCCCCACTTTCAATTTAAACCCATTACCCCGTGTCCTATAACTACAGGCCCTTGTAAAAAGTCCCCCCCAGCTTCCTTGTAGCCCCTTCAGGTACTGGAAGGTGCTATAAGGTCTCCCCGGAGCCTTCTCTTCTCCAGGCTGAACAAGCCCAACTCTCTCAGCCTGTCCCCACAGCAGAGGGGCTCCAGCCCTCTGAGCATCCTCGTGGCCTCCTCTGGACTCGAGGATAACACAACTATCTACAGAGTTATTCTACTCGAGGATAATGTAACTACCTACAGACCTTACTCAGTCCGTAACCCAGGAGTAGAATCTCCGTGCTAACGCTGTCCTCTCCTCTCACCCACCAACATTAGAAATTTCATCTCCGCAAGGAAACACAACGCACTCCTCCCACCTCCCACGCACTAACAACCCACGGGCTAAAGGGCAGCCCGGGCGGGGAAGCCCACCCTGTCCCCCCCGGCAGGGCTGGGAGCGCAGGCCCGCGCAGGCCGCAGGCC
>NW_010255965.1:0-269 GCF_000690775.1 Eurypyga helias
AGAGCGATCGCAGCAGATTCCAAGCAAACCTTAACAGTGATAGCATGACCAGGAAAACTAAACAAACCCACCAACTCCCTTCATGAACAAGCCAACACACGAGTTCGCAAAGCAGCTAACAGAGGAGTCAGGGAGAGGGTTAGCAGGTGCCAGGAAGTAAACAAGCAAGAGAGTAAGGGAGAGAGTAATGGCTCCCCGACCCCCTCCTCACCTCTGCCCCCCGCCTGACATACTATGGAATGAAATACTCCCTCGGTCAGTTTTGGGCA
>NW_010255965.1:324-22031 GCF_000690775.1 Eurypyga helias
CTCAGCGGCAGAGAAAGACCTTGAATTCAGTGAAGACATTTCCCAGCACCAGCTAAGAACTGATCAGTGCTGCTCTCTGTATCCAGGAACAGCTTCCTAGCAGCCATGGCAAAGAGAGTTAACTCCTTCCTGACTGAACTCAGCATAATACTGTACATTTTCTATTTATAATGCATTGTTATGGAGAAGATGTAAAACTGTACAATTCTTATTCAAGGTTAGTAATAGCTTAACCCCTTTATCTACCTTCAAAGACCCTTCAACTAAATTCTTTTTCCTCTCTTAATAGGTTTCTATTGAGAATGAATCAAGGTATTAGCATCTGGCTTGCAGTAAACATATCCAAGCACTGCATGTAAAACTTTGTGAAGATTCAGTTGAACATTTGAGGATAGTTACTTCATTCATAGTCTTATTCTGTTTGCTTCCTGCAAAGTTTCATATGAGAATTGTTACCATTCAACTAAATTCTTTTTCCTCTCTTAATAGGTTTCTATTGAGAATGAATCAAGGTATTAGCATCTGGCTTGCAGTAAACATATCCAAGCACTGCATGTAAAACTTTGTGAAGATTCAGTTGAACATTTGAGGATAGTTACTTCATTCATAGTCTTATTCTGTTTGCTTCCTGCAAAGTTTCATATGAGAATTGTTACCAACCATAGGAGAGAAGTGTTTTCCATAAGCATTTGTGTGCATAACATAATAAAATTTGCATCAAGTTGTGTCACATTTAAATATATCAGTTATTTCAGAGGCTAGGAGACTGTTGGAGTGATTCCATTTGTACCATTTCCTAAACTTTTCAAAATTGGACTAGAGAAATAAAGCATAATTTAATCTCCTAAATGGCCTTTTGCAATATGACCTAGGTTAACCCCTCAAATCTCTCCTAGCAAAAGTCAGTTGCTAACAGCCAAGTGAATAGGTGTTAATCTTTGTTACTAATAATGTTTTTTCAAGGCAATACAAGATAAAAGTTGAATTAGTCCTTCATGGATCAAAGACTACCTGGTAGAAGTGAATATCGCACAAAGTGATCTAACAGCCTTCCAGGCAGAGATGGGGCATAAGGGTAGCACCTTACCAGCCCTAAAGAAGAAAATTATTCTTCCATTAAGAATGTCTTTTCTCAACTGCTAATAATTGATTATTTGCTTCAAGTTAGCAGGTTACTGCTGCATTGTAGCCATACAAAGTTGAAGCTGTTATGCCAACAAATATGGGAAGTTTAAGTTCAAATATTACCTTTTGTTAAAAGTTTATTTAACTTATAAGGAAAAATAAAGAGTTTCTCTATTTTCCATGTATTGTGTTGACATCACTGTTACAGCTCATGAAAGATTTGTAGGTTTTGACTACTAGCTCATGCCTTTATTTTGTTCTGATGCGTCACTGTTCTTTTGCAGATCCTACTAAAAAGGCAGGGAGCGCTAGATTTCCATGTGTGTTTTTAAACAGCAGCTCATGGGGCTGATCAGTAGTTGGATTGATTTATGTTTTAATTTTATGGATGATATCACACAATTATCTCCAGATGGAATAATCGGGATGAAGCATTGCCAAAGAACATTAGACACTAAAGAAGTCAGCCAATGCAATCCATTCAGTACTGTAATTATTTTTGTTTTGGCTTCAGACATTTGTAGGGAGGCATAAACCCATTCTGATAGCGCCTCATTCCATATCTATTTAAGACAGTGGAAAGACTTCCATAGAGGAGACAGTCTTAACACCCCAAAACACTCCATTCCTTCCACACTTTAACCTATGGAATATCTCAGAGTTCTCTTCACTGTTTTTCTCTTCTCTTTTCACTCTCTTTCAGCCTCCACCACTGCTCCTCCCACCCTTTTTTTTTTTTTCTTCCCAGCACTTTGCAGTTGCTACTTGGGCCCATCATTTGTGGTTTATTAAGCACAGACAAATGAAATCAAAGTTGTTCAGCCTGGGTAAATCAGAAAAATATTAATTCCTAGAACAATGTTTATAGTGCTGATTTGCATTCATTTATTGGATGAGCAAATGATAAGACTCATCACTTCAGGTTTCTCAGTGTTGAACTCAACCAAATATTTCTTTGTAGATTAAATCTGACAAGTCAAAGGGATATACAAATTTTTCTTTTTCCTGGGAAAACAAACACACAATGTCTTGATGAACAGGGTCTGCTTCACTAAGCATCCAACATTTCCAAGCATTCAGTTAGTTTTCTAGGAGTGGGTTTTCAAAAGGACTTCCTCAGCTAAGAGCACAACCCCTATTCCAAACCCTCAAACTATATTTTGAAATTTTAACCAAACCAAAGAATTGATTTTGAAATCATAGAATGGTTAGGGTTGGAAGGGACCTTAAAGATCATCTAGTTCCACCCCCCCTGCCATGGGCAGGGACACCTTCCACTAGACCAGGTTGCTCAAAGCCTCATCCAGCCTGGCCTTGAAGACATCCAGGGATGGGGCATCCACAGCTTCTCTGGGCAACCTGTTCCAGTGCCTCACCACCCTCTCTGGGAAGAATTTCTTCCTGATATCTAATCTAAACCTCCCTGATTTCAATTTGTACCCATTACCCCTTGTCCTATCACTACAGGCTCTTGTAAAAAGTCCTCTCCCAGTACCCTTGTAGGCCCCCTTCAGATGTAAGCATAGGCTTCAGGTTGTGAACTATTTTGGCTATAGTGTCTACAACAGAACACAAACAAGCACCACAGAGGAACACAACAGATGGTCCTCCTAGGACATGTCTACATTAAGTGCACTGTTACAGAGCTAATCAGGTAACTCTGGAATGAAAGCAGTGTCATGACACCAGTGCAGCTTGCTGAAAGATAGACGTAATTACTGTGGATTCAGAGGTGTACCAGTGTGTTTATAATGCTTTCAGGGCACACCTGTTTCATCACAGAGCTATAATGCCTATACACCACCTGGAAGTAAATCAAATCTCTTCTACAAATAAATCTGTCCTGCCCATAGATCTGAATGAGTTACTTTCTCCTCATCATTTGTCCATGTTAAATATGTTTATCGTTCAATATTTATATTTGACTCAACAAGGCATGACAACCTACGCAGGGTAAAAAAAAGTATAGACTTCTACTTGCTTTTGTTCCAAAAACCAGTGAGTGAAGTTTTCAGGTTTAAAGAGCTTGAGCCAAAATTCCTGAGTTTCACAGCTTTTTACTAGGTTTTGGATAAGCTGCAGAGGTTATAACTGACATCTATTCTTTGTTGAATAGCATATTCTTTTTCTTCCTACAAATATAAACACAAAGGTTTTGGTGTAGTGTAGCATGCCTGTTTATTTTCAGCTAATTCCTGAAAATAGAAATGGAATACTACTTTGATGGCCTTGTGTCTGGGACTCCTTTAATACCATTTTATTAACCTCCATTGTAGACTTTTTCCTTAACTTTTTCTGAGAGATCCTTTGCAGAATATAATTCATATAAATATAACTAGGAAAACAGACAAACATTCGAGAGAAGCCACTGTTCTTTCTCTTCTCACTAAGTGCTAAAAAAAAAAAAATCAGGTAGCTGTAATGATAATGTACCTTTCAAAATTCCTAAGATTTTCTGTCAATAGTCATACAAAAATGCCACTATCCCTCATTTCATAGAAAAGAAGTTTATAATTGGGGTTTTAGCATAATCTAAGAGCCTAGGATATGAGTTTACAGTTTATGAGCTACTCCATGACAAGTGCCCCTCTGTGTGATCCCCAGTAAACAAGAGGCAATCTGTGGTGGCTCATCCTTTTAACACAAGAGCAGCAAGCTGTCTCAGAGGGTGGAAGTATCCTCTAAAGCAGTTGTCACAGATTAGCTAATGTTGTGTATATTCCCTGAGCTCACACCAAACAAACAAGAGGCAACGCAGCTTCTTGGTCAATTTACTATTTCACCATACCACCTTGGTGATTTTTCAATCCCTACAAGTAACTTGGCAGGATAAATCCCATTTAAAAGCTTACTGTGTCCCATTGCAGTGCTCATAGATACCATAAGAAAAGAAAGCAGCTGAGATCTGAAGCACAGAGACACCATAGGCTAAATTGTGATACTTTTTTCACCAGAAACTTCATGCTGAGTTCAAAAAGTTCTTGCTGAATAAGGTCCTTTCTCTAGCCACAGTACAAGCAGACATGCTGACAAGAATTTATTAGACTGGCATTGAACCTGAGCTAATAAATCTTCTTGGAACCTCCTGCGTGGTATAGAGATGTTCAGGTGGCACTTAATAAGCCTGGCTGGCTCTGAACTGCCTCGGTGCAGTCCCAAGTCCTTGTGGGAAATAGGAATGCAGTACTGAAGCCTTCCTGATGACTCCACAGAATGAACCTGGGTCTTTAGGGCTATTAGTTTGTGTTCTGCAGACACCGTGTGGCTAAGCTGCTCGCAGACCCAAGCTGGCTGGGAAGGCAGTACAGCTGTCTCTTTCTGGCATTGGGCCCAAACTAGTGTGTCTGGGCAGCCCAATGCTGGCTCAGTAAAGGGAAAGCTCAAGTATCTCTGCTTCCATGGTATGGATCAAGCCTCAAACTGGTTAGAGCACCCATGGATAACTGCACATTTCTTACACAAGTCAAAATCACTCGGAAAACCTGTGGTAGAGACAAGGGCTGTATCTACCCCTCCTGCATCTCTATCTTGTCTTCTACGAAAACAGTGTAGAAGACGCCCTTTACCAGAAAGGGGTATATTTTCAGTAGCATGCCAGTAGATAAGAAGTTGCTTCTCAACCCAGATTTGTTATTGCATGATAAAATCCTAATTAACATAAGACATCTATGAATGTGCCTAGGTTGTTAAATAGAAAATAAAGTACACAACAAAACTATTTAAAATTAGAAATACAAGAGAGTCAGGGACCATTCCTTACACCTGATAAGTGGAGCACAGCCACCCCGCTTATATGTAATCACCCTGTGGCAAACTGCTTATGTGCAAACTACATAGCATTTCTTCCCAAGCCTCCTCTAGTCCCTCCATTGCCCTAAGACATAATTACCAGTTAGTAGCTTTATTTCAGCCTCTTCAGACTGACCAAAATGATTACTGTCTGTGCTGTAAGCTATCAGAATTCATAGCATGAAGCTGAGGATGTGTGTTGCACGAGCACATTATGAGGATACTTGAAGGGGTACAGCCTGCTGGGATCACACTGACATCATATGGGGAAAACACAGCCAGACCTATGTTAGCCGTATCCACTGAGCTTTCTGGGGGCAGTCCTTGAAGTGTCCGAGTTGTACCCATGCAGTTGTTTAGAGAGGCAAGTTGTGTGGCCCAGAAAAGAGCTGGGGAGGGGTACAGGTAAGGTGCTAATAACAACAATTTAGGATCTAATGCTTGAGCACTGTCTGGTTGATGCAGGTGCACCTTGAGGTTTCCAATCCTACCTTGTTTCAAAAAGAGATATTTATATTTAGATTGTATTTATGTATTCTGGGCGTGATGATAGACAGAACTTGTGCATACTGTCTACTCAGTACATATTTCTTTGCCATGTAAATAAAATGCTTTCATTGAAAAGCTCACTAAAGATTTCATTTCCCACCCTAGGAGAGTGCTTAACACCAAGAACTGTGCCGGGAAGAGACTATGAATATTTCTTTGTCCCCTGCCCCCTTCCCCAGTTATTAAAACAAAACACAACATTTGATGGTTAGGAAAATAACCTGGGGGGAAGAATCACAAAAAACATCCATGCATGGGAACTTTGTTGGAAAAAGGAAATATACCCACCCTTGTATTGTGACACCACATCCCAATGTATTTGTTTGATGCACACACGATGAGTTTGTACAGTACAGCTGGAAATGAGAGAAGTCACCTTTGCTTCCTCCTAATTATTATCAAAGGTTGTGCAATGAGTTTGAAAAAATTCCATTACTGGCTTGCGACTTTATTTGCAGCAGAAAGAAACTGTGCTAATAAAGATAACAAAGGTAGAGGAAATGCAAAAGTGTTCAGCATACACAGATAGCAGGGTAGAAATCAAAATGCAGCACCAACTTACATAATCCTGCCTGGCCTCTCAGTGAAGGTCAGTGGCATTCTCCTCTGCATTCATGGGCTTTCGTTTCATAGGAACACAGCTACAGAAGAAATGCACGTGTAGTAGAAATAAGATAATAAACTCAGCAAGCCCTTGTTCGATTCCCAGCTGAGGGCAGATCTAGCTACATTGACATATTCTAGGAAATCTGAGCTCTATCTTGTGCTGCATTTGATGGAGCTTATGCTTAAGAACTAATAAAAACTAAAACTAATGTTACAAATAGCTTCAACAAAAGAATAGGGTAGACATGTCTAGTACTTGGGAGGGGGAGGGCACTGGTAATCACTGAAAGTATTTTATCACCAATGGTTTGCTCCATTACTCAAAACAATGGGTCACTTTTCCTCTCTATGGAGTCACACTGTAAACAACAGCTAGTGGATTATGTTAGTTCATAAACAACCGTATGAATCTTTTGTATTCTAATACCTCATGTGGTGTTATTTTGGGTTTTTAGTACCAACTGCTTAAGACTAATGACAAAATATAAATTCATTCTGGAACAGCACTTTGAAGCGTTCCTGGAACTCAGATCTGCAACAGCACCAATGGTGCAGCCAAGTACCTACCATTAAAGGACTTACAGACTGACTCAGCCTGCTTATCGGCAGCCTGCATGTCTCTAATTTACCACTCTGAAACCCTTAATATAAGGCATTAGCAATGTACAACTTTGCTAAGTCTGAATCCTAGAAAACAAAATATCATGAACTAGGGTGCAAACCTCACAGGTTCTCAGCTACTGGTTACCAGGTAGTAACTTTCATAAGTTAGAAATTCAATGAAACACGCATATGGAAGAAATGTAATTAAAAAAAAACTTACTGAAGAATCTTCTGAAACATGACAAGTCATCACAAAACGGTACCAATAACTTGTTCTTTAGATTGCAAAGTTGTCTTTATTATAGAAAAAAACCCCACCCTTAATAGATATGTATCATTTTAGAGGACCTAGACTTGTCCAGTTATATATGTCCAATCACCCAAATTTTCTCCTATGCTACAGTAACTGCCTCGGGGCTGGAGTGGGGACTGAGGGTTAAAAAAAGCCAGTAGATGCAATATATCTCAATTTTGACACAGAACTTCATTCAACAATCTCTGAAATAAAACATAGATTAAGTTATACAGCAGGTGACAAAGGAATTGCTTTGGCTTCTAAATGGGTTATTAAAGGGATCTACTCCAGGTGTGATTCCACTCAATGCTTTCTTGGTGGCCTGGACAAAGTATGAGAGGATATGCTTATATATTTGGGAATGACAATAACTGGGAGGACTGCAAAGGGTAGGATTCATCATAGTGTTGAAAACAATATGGTTGAACTAACACAAGTAAACAAAAAGAAATAGACTACTACATGCTGGAAGGACAGATCAAGTATAAGACGTGGGATAAAATACATAAGCTGTTCTACAGCAAAAGAGAAGCTGGGGAATTATAGTAGGTAACAAATATATTTTGAAGCTAGAACATGGCTTCAGTTCTGGTGCACTGTATGTAGTGCTGGTGAAATTTGTCTGGTGCGCTCCATTTAATTTTGGGCATAAGTAATTGGAGAAGGGCAGAAAACATCAACAAGAATGGCACGAGTGCTACAAAGTTTACCAAGAAAGAAAAACCAATTGATTGAGCAAAGAGGTTTTCTCTGGAAAGAAGAGAATAAGATGTATAGTTGAAAAATACACCTTACAGGACTGCACCAGGATATAAAAGGGAGAAAAATCAAATGCTACTGTGGGTAGCCAAAAAAATTGAGCTCAATCAAGAACTACAACATATTGTTTAGGGAGAGGGAATGATTAAGAAACCCCCTCCGTTAAAATTGATTTCTTTTAGGTAGCTCCAAGAAAGGCTGCTAGGCTTACTTGTCCTGCAGCAGGGCAGAGGAATTTCTCATACACATAGTCTTAAGTACCTCCTAGCCTTATACTCTTAAACTTACATTAAAAATTGTTTGTACCTTGACAAATAAGGTTTTGGTATAGTGCTCTTATATAAATACGCTCAAAGCTGAACAGCCCAACAGTGACTCTCTTTAGTGCCTTTTAGATATTTGTGCTAGGACTCCACAGGAGTTTAGGCAAACAAATGCTTCTGTGCTCCAAATTATAGGTTTACCAGAAAGCACAAATCTTGATCTAACTACAGTGTTTATAAAACTCGTGTTTCTGGTTTGCATTTCTGTTTTGCTTATCTCAGTAATAGCATGTAAGGCACAGCATTACACTTTAAACAGGTGGTACACCTAGTTCCGCACACTAGCAAGTGCTTTGACACTCCAGAGCAAACACCAGCAAAGGTCAAGGCCTGGTTTAATAAAATACATTGTTTAAGGAAGCAATGCCTCATTTTTTAATTATTTCTACTATTTCTTTTTTAGAGTTACTCCTAAAAAAACCTGCTACTGACATACCCGTGTGTCATAAGGCACAAGCCAGTCTGGAGAACTGATGTGTGACTGGTCAACTCACTACTTGCTCTAATTCTAGGAAATCTTCCATCAAACATTGTGATAAAAAGTTAGCCAAAGGGAAAAATGAAAATGGTATTTGCTATGCACTTTCATCTTGTCTTAAAGTTCATGGACACTAAGTCATTCTTTGGTGCATAAATGAACTGCATACCACAAACACTATCTCCTAGAAGATAACATCCAACATCTATCTTTTGTAAAGCTCTGTTCTAGATCTCCTTTTTACCTGGGGCTAAACCAAATTGGCAGAGCCTGCACTGGCTTAATCTGTCACCCAGTCAGGAATGGCAGTCTTTAGTCACGTGAAGGAATGAGAAATATCATCTTCCTATGGCCCTCTAAATTTAGTTAATTATGGAAGGGGAAAGCACCAGAAGGGGAAGGTGGGACATAATCTTCTGTCAGTATTTTGAATTCATTTACAGCCCCTTCTTAAATTCAGCAATTTCATCACTAATGCCAAGTTTGATATTGTGGTAAAATACTTTGACGCCCAAAGCAGATAAATACTTAAAAAAACCCCACCACACCCCTCAAAACGAAGGGTCTTGTGAACAGAACAATAAGCTACTGTCAGCTGCTGAATGGCAAACCCAGTAGCAGCAGTTTGTTGTGAGAAGACATTTTATGTACAAAATTAATCTCTCCTTAAAGGTAAGCCTTACCCCTAGTACAAAATATACAGCCCCCTACCTTAGTTCACCCTGGCAATGGCATGCAGATTAGGAAATACTCACAAGGGTAATTTAATCTCTGGCCTGTGTAATGCTCTCTTGATAAACTTGGATGCCATGCCATGTCTCTGAAAAAATAAGAAGTATGTCTCCGTTTTTTTTAATTGAAATAGATTTTAGTTCACATACTTCCATTACCAGACCATTCCCCTGAGATTCTGCTGATTCCAGGTGATGACAGCAGTGCTAGTGCTGAAGTTTATTTCTTTGCAATCTTGCATAACATCACCCTGTTGGGAAAGAGCCCCCAAAAGGGCTTGAAAAAGTAACCAGTCTGGATAACTAAAGCAAGCAGGCTCACAAATCTGAATTCTGACTGCCTACTGCCAGCCAGTCTGAAACACTGCCCGATTGTCCGGGGTAGCCTGCAATCGTGTGGGAATATAAAGATACACTTGTAATCTAGACAAGCGAATCGGCTGCTATTTTCCACACAATGATACAGGTTTAGCTGGAATGCTCTCCACTGCAAACACAACTGAGGTAGAAACCTTTAACACTTAGTCAACAGCCTGAATTTTGTTTTTCTTTTCTCTCTAAATGGAGAAGTATTACAAGACTGAACTAAAAATGCAGACATTTAAAATGGGGCATGTGCCTATTAACATTCAAAGTACATGCATTTGAACCTCATTTTGAAGGGGACAAGAAATAATTAGTTTCTCTCTGCAGAACCTAAAATGTGGTAGTCCCTCTTCTGATTATCTACTTGAAATGCTAGCCAAGTTTCTCTTATCTCCCACCACAATTTATGCAAGAAGTCTTCCTCCAACCTAGATAAATACAACCTTGCCCTACCCTTATCCATTCAAAGATAATTTTCTTAGCTCATATTTCCATTCAAACCATGTCCAATACCTCCTTTAATTTACCCCCTGGTTTTCTTACTTTTCTTTATCCAATCCAAGGTGCTTCTCTTCAGTTTTTACATGCACCACTGCCTAATTTCCTTGTCAGTCAGTGCAAATGCTGACTTTCACCTCACTGTCCATACCTATCATCCTTAACCAATAGCAAATGCAAATGAAAACATTTAAGATGCAACACTAAATAAATGGGTGCATAAATGAGCATTTAGTGTCTGGGAGTACAAGATCTTTATTCCACAAAAACTATCAGGCACTACAGTAACATAAAATTAAGAGAGCGCATTAGTCTAATACACTACAACAATCCAAGTCTTCTGCTGAGCGGTGTGTTTAATTTGTTAGTTAATAAATAAATAGGAATGAACTTAAAGTCAACAATATATTTAATAGTTATTATTGTCAACCACTCCATTTCTTAGTGAACCTCACTGTTGGCATGTATATAGTCATTATCAGTGTGGTACATAAACCAGGTAAAAGTATTTTCCTAGAAAAGTTCATTTGCCGTTTTATTATAGGTGTAATCAAGAACACATTTCTAAGTCATATATCAGTTATTGATTATTTTTAAGATTCAATCTTCATTTGCAGCTTTAAAGACTGCCATCATATTCTCTAATCATTTATATTTTTGAAGAATGAGATCTTGTGGCTAAGATTCTTACCATGTCACTGGAAGGCATGGTGGTATAAGAATGAAGTGCTAAATTATTCCTTGTCTCTCTTGGAAGGACAACTGAGAAGATTTGGGCCCTTTGAATCTCTCCCACTCCCCATTTGTATGTGTATAAATATATCTATACATACATATAGCCTGTCCTCCAGAATCTGTATTTGGTAGTCATGAGTGGAATGTACCTTAATCGTGTTTTTGTAGAAGTCAGGTAAAGTTTAGCATGCTGTTATCAATTGAATTAAATATCTAAAGATCTATTAAATGTAGCTCAAATTTCTACAGTTACAGAAACTATAGACTTGTAAATTGATAAAACACCTAATACTTAGCCTAAATTGCGTAAAATACTTCAACCTATACGCAAAAACATATTCCCTCTAGCCTGTCCCAGTACCCTCCAACTCTTAAAGTTAGCATTTTCCCCAGCTGGAAAAGAAATCACGCTCTCAGAAATTTAAGCCCACCACTTCTTGTCTCAGCTGTCACCGAGACGGAAAGCAAAGCAGACTCCTTCCTCTGGCACCTTTTCATATATCGAAAGGCTGCTGCATTGTATCCTCCCACTCTTCTGATCAAACAGCCTAGATCTTCCTAGATCGTTTATCCTATCTCAAGACTGCTGATTTCTCCACATCCCTTTGCAACATATGTGTTTGCCTGTATAACACAGTAGCTGCTGTGGGAAAACCTGGCATGAATCCACATAAGTCTGACAGGCACTTAGAACCCCATTTGTCTTGTTTCTCAAGTTTGTAGGACTCTTCCCATTGCCTTCAAGAGGGGCTGTATCAGATCCCATCTATGGTAGCATATGTGTTCAGCTTGCTTACTACAGGTATTCTGAAAGATACAGAAAAGCCAAGATTATTCTCTAAAAAAGGATCTCTCGCATTCTGTAATTCACTTCTGAGCTGACATAACCCATGAGGGCAAAGCAGCAACCTTGGCTCAGGCACACACTGGCTTTTCTCTTTTGTGTTACGCTTCAACATACCTTTTCTTTCTGTCAAGTGTTTCAGAAGCACTGAAGTTCCTCTACCAGTGAGGCTCTGAGCAAGGCACCAGCCAACAAATCAAACCTCTCTGGGGAACTGGTTAGCAGTTGGTACAGCAGCACGTACACGACTTCTTAGTTAATGGAAAATCTAGTTTACAGAATCCAGGTATTTTCTGAATCACAAAGTCAAGAAAATTAATCACTACAATTGTAATTTATCAGTGAGGTTTAACATCTAGCAGCACAGTATTTCCTATGGTTGAAAGTGAAAAATAATTTAAGAAAAAGCTAACTTAACTTGATTTAAAGACTTTGCACTGATCAAAATACCAGTGGTTTGTGATTTTTATTCCGCTTGCTTCATAAGAAAATATGTGAAAGCCAGGAAGACCAAGGATCAGACATGGGCAGGATATCTAAAAAAAGAAAACTGGAACTCAGCTTCAACCTTGATCATTAAAAAAAAATAATCAAACTCATCCCTTTAACTGTACAGAGGCCAATTAAAAAGTAAAGTGTAACATGAAATTTTCACATACGAAACTTAATGAAAGAGTCATTTAATAGTCACCATGAATAAAAACTGAAACTAAACAGTTTGCAGACATCTTTTGATGAGCTGCATGGATGAACATCTTCGATTAAGATCTTTATGGTTTTAAATATTTTTATCCAACTCTGCAGTGGACAGATTTAATTGGGATGGAAACCAGCAAATAACTGCAATGATCAATGAAGTTGACAGCATCTGAAGACCACCTTTTCTTAGCCTGAAAGGTGTTTATAAATACAGCACTAGTCAATTTATTTTACTCTCTCTATATATATATTTCATTATCTTAATGCCATCTTTCACCTGCAGTAAACACTTCATGCTGCAAAATGACTTACCCAGGCTGCATCTTAGACAGGAAAATTCTCGTTTTAACTGGAGTGCAAGATCAAAAAAGGTTCAAAGACTGTAAGTGACTTGGAAGAATAGTTCTAACTGCTACACCACTGGTCAAGATGCATCATTCATCCATTCTCTCTAGGACAACTTCTATGCAGTGTTTTACTACATGAGATGGGGTTACTCATTAGAAATTGATTCTAGACAATGGTGAGACTAGACCACAATCAAACTTAAATATATCTTCATGATACAAGGCACAAGTTTCTACAGTCACGACTACAGTTTAGGAAGCCAGTTGGCCACAGTTATCACCTGCAGAAGCCAACACAAACCACAATACTAGCTTGCTATGAAGAAACAGGCATAGAAAGAATGGGTTTTAAGCATATAAAATATCTAAAACATCCCTTTCTTTGGAATAGATGGCACTGCAGGGCAAAATTGGCAGCATGGCCAGGGTATGATTAGAATGGACAGGGAAGACACTGATTTATCATGTTTTCACAGTGGCTTGGGCTGGAGAAGAATTCTGTCAGTTGTCAAGCACAGAAACAAGCACTGCTGCCCAGAGGAGGATTTCAGAAAGCCCAGTGGTAGAAACAACTATTCTTTCCTTAATGGATATTCATGCAGAGTAAGAAGCATACATGCAGCCTCATGGACACTTGAAAAACTTTCCTAATTAGACCCAGGGAATTGTTCATAATAAAGACAGACAAAACAGTTTTAATAGATTACAGTGGCAGGTTGGGGGAATTATTAGCTTATTCAGGTAAAATTCAGCACATACACAGGAAAAAAATGCTGCAGTGATTCCTTTTGAAAAACACAAAATGAAACCATTCCGATTTCTTCAGAAGCCATTTGCAATAGGATGCAGTGCCGTCATCTCCCTTCTAGTGTGTGTAGCCATAGTCAAGACACAAAGACAACAGAATCAGAGTCAATTTCTGCTCATGCCACCTTGGGGTAGGGCTTCACTCCAAGGCACTGAAATGAATCTCTCCCACCCCTCCCAACAGACTGATATGTCTTGAAGCAATGACACTTTCTCACCCTCAAACAAGAGTGACATCACAAGCTATCCACTCTTTCTATCCAGATGAAGATGTGACAACTGATCTAATAGAAGATACCTGCCCTCTGCATACAACCTTTTTGCAGTGGCAGCCCAACTCCTTACTCTTAAGTAACATAGGCATCAGAAGCAATGATGATCAGAAAACCAGTTTAGAACACTACCTGAGGCTGGTTCTGGTATACTTGCTTTTATATTTAAGATTAATCTACTTTATTTCCTTAAAGTAAATTCCAGCAAGGTTTCAGCTAGCCACTCTCCACTGCTATTATGTCTTCTGAAGTACTACAGGAAAGAAGTAACTTTTCTGCTCCAAAATATCTACAGAATTTAGGTCAGAATAGCATTATACTAGAAATGCTATTAAATTACGGAAGGCTTGCTTTCTCCACCTAGTGGCTAAAATACAAAGCTAGTACTCTGTACTATACAAGTGCCCTAAAGAAAAAAGGAAAAAAGAAAAGAAGACTATAATAAGAAGATAAATCCCCTGATTCCCTAATACTTTGGGGGATTCATTTTATCTGAAAAACTGACAAGGATTTCCTCTTCCCTCCCTCTCAATAAGAGAGTCTTTGTCTTTTCAGGTAAATCAAGGGACATGGATTTCGCCCTCAACGTAAGCTGCTAGGCTAAGATCCCTGGAGGTTCAAGTAATCTGTTTTCTTACCGAAGAGGCACAGTGCCAACAAATCAGCCTGCTATTATGACACCGAGATCTGTCCAGATGCATGCTGAGCAACATGAGAGGAAGAAACAAAGGCACTATTTTTCTTACATTAGAATCATTGGATCATTTAGGTTGGAAAAGACCTTTAAGATCATCAGGTCTAACTATTAACCTAGCACTGCCAAATCCATCACAAGACCACATCTCTAAGTACCACATCTACACATCTCTCAAATACCAGCAGGGACATTGACTCCACCACTTCCGTGGACAGCCTGGTCATTGCACTCAGTGAATACGTCCAACAGGATTGCCCTTCATCTGGGTGACTCTCCTGCTTATAGGCTTTGTAGGAACATTCTATGCTTGATCTGGTCCACAGGATCCAAATTAGTTCTTTCATGACTGCAGACAAAGTTTACTGTGCATGCAATTATTTTCCAAGGCCAAATGAAATTGATATGAGGAAACAAGAATGCTGATGAGCCCTATCTAGAAAGCAAAACAATCAGGCAAAGTAACCAAGTTGCTGCCCTGAAAGGTTTTTCTTGCTAGTCCGCCCTTTCTTCCCCAACTCCAAGTAGCAATGAATACCAGTATCACCTCTAGGGGACAGTTTATAGAAATTAAACTGTCAAGTTTAAATACAGCTAGAATACAAACACATTTGTGGTTACACAACCTGTCATTTCCTCCTAGACACAAAAGGGAAATGTCCCTCCTCCAATTAGCTTAAGACAGGATCTCATCTAAATCTGGGTACATCAAGCTGGGCTTCCAAATGCAGTGTAGTCTCCCAGGGCTCTCCACAATCAAAAGAGATGGACAGGTGCCTCCAGGGAGTGAGTTACCCGGCCTTTCTCAGAGCTTGGTTGAAGACGAGCTGCACTGGTTCTGTAAGGTCCATCTCCCTAGGAGAGACCAAGGGAGGCTACCTCAGAATCAAACCATCTCTAACAGGGGCTGCTAAAGCAGAGTAGATGATTTGTACCCTAGCATTCTAGGACTGGAATTTTCCAATGCTACATGCTTTACTTTTTAACCTAAAGAGCTGCTAGCCTCTCAGAGCAAGTATATTATTTTTAAGATGAAAAGCCCAGTCAGCATAGTTCTTACTATTTTAGAAAAGGACGGGGGGAGACAGGGAGGGAGAGGAAAGTTTTCTATTCATACTTCCCCCTCTCCCCCATTTCAGCTAATCATCCATTCTAATGAGCTCTAAGTTTCACAAATGGAGACAGGCAAGTGACTGATGAAATACTGAGAGTTTTTTCACTCCCTAATGGCCCAATTCAATGAATACTGGGATATTGTAGAAGTAGTCTGGCTCAGCAGCTACCCACTACTTTTGATACACGCAGATTTGGATGGACATCACAAATCCCTCACACCAACTGTATCATAAGGGGCGTGGCTTCGGAAAAAGCATCTCTATCATCTCTCTAGTAACAAGAAACAATAGAAAACGATGTTCCTTTGTTCTTAATACCCCATAAACCCAGTCCTATACAAATGTATGTTTGTGCTTATTCTAGAAAGCCAGGGAATTCAATGTCCTTATGTTTACAAAGAAGAGAACCAGAAGAGCCTCAAATTCTCCATGCAGAATGAACATTGCAGAATAGTTGCAGTTATTACAAACGTGTTTTCAATTAGGGAAAATGCATAAGGTTGCTTTGAGTTAAATGGAATTTATGCTTACCCTAAAAATTCAGCATATGGTTAAGTGCTTTCCTGAATAGCGACTGATTTAAAACTGTATTTGCAAGTTTGGCAGGTCTGGATAATCTGTACATCAATGACAGTCAAAAAGAACTACTTTATTTCAGGATTTTCAACATTATAGGAGAGGTACAAAACAAAATGTTAAAAATTCCACACCACAACATATGGTGAGAATAGACATTATTTGTGTGGTTTGTGGAAGAGGTCTTATTTTTGTAAGATTTATACCAAGAGAATCCAGTGTATATACCACTATCTTCATCAACGGGTATCTTAAAGCACCAAAAGCTGAACGACACCATACTTGGTAAAATATTATAATTTATATTGTGTACGATAAATCTGAAATAGATTGTTCGTTAATTAGCAATATCCTTTCAGAGTTACAATACCAAATCATATTAAATGTCAGAGGAAGGCACTTCCTTAATGCACTGTAAGAAGAAATATTACTGACCTACTTCCACTCCTCTCTTCAAGCAGTGGAAAATATTGCACAGACACTTGCATTGTTGTGAAACATTGCAACAGTTTAATGTAGTTTAGGAAGCATCATCACCCAACCTCTTAGCACCTAGCTTAGAAGTAATAACCTTTTCTGTTTCTAATTAGTAATGTATATCACTATAGTAGTGTATGATATAGCAGTACACATTAGTAACATGCCTTCTGCACTCAGAGACAGCGGGGCTTAGAAAACAAGTAACCTGATACGTTCAAAGAAGTACAGGGTCTACCTCAACATCCTGCACTTTCCACCTGTGAACAAGCTCAGTACTTAGAATCACAGAATGGTTTGGGTTGGAAGGGACCTTAAAGCCCATCTAGTTCCAACCCCCTGCCATGGGCAGGGACACCTTCCACTAGACCAGGTTGCTCCAAGCCTCATCCAGCCTGGCCTTGAACACTTCCAGGGATGGGGCATCCACAACATCACTGGGCAACCTGTTCCAGTGCCTCACCATCCTTTCTGTGAAGAATTTCTTCCTGATAGAAGAAATTAGAGCTAGCTATTGCATGACAGTTTATTTATTTTTTAAAATATTTCAGTATTTGTTCCATGCCAAATTGAAGCAAGAATAACATACCCCACAAGTTTCCATAAACCAATACAGGGTCACAACATCCTTTTCAGCTCAAACATGTTATTACTTCAGGTCTTACCCGAATCATACTACACTAGGCAAGGCAGCACCAAGCCATAGATCCCAGAACGAGAACAAGAGATCCAATGGTCTTACATGGTACAGCACACTGCCATGCAAAGCCATCAGCATGCTGGTGATGGATGCTCAGATAACAGGAATAATCTGGATGTGTTTGTGCAGTACTACAACCCAGGTTCATCCACCTTTTCACAAACCTGATAAGCAAGTACTGTTGCCATTTTAGTAAAGGAACATGGGATGGATAAACACCTGCTATACAGAAGCGACCGAAATCTGTTCCCACAGAATCTTTGCTACAAAAAAGCCAATTTATATTGATATAGTGTATTTTAAAATAAGTAACTCAGAAGCTCCAAGTACTGCATTACTGGCAATACCTTTCTACAGTGTGGGTAAGATTACTGTAACCTGCCAAACATGATAAAATTGCTAGCCATACTGCCTTTCTCTGAAAATCTAGCTTAGCATCTGCCTATTCAGTGAAGGATAACACCAACCCAATGATGTATATAGGTGACATTGCTAGGTTAAACCTCTTTTTCTATGCTATCAAGATGCAAGGTAGAAATCTTGAAGCAGCTCTTTTGTTAAATCCCTTACTAGCAATCTCCAATTGAAGTTCACTCTGACCAAAGGGATAGGAACACAGATCAATAGTACAGAGACATAGAGCAGGACAATTCTTTCAATAAATTCATAGCATTGTTGGGAGAATTTGCAATTACACTTCAAGCATGATCTAGAAATATCTGTGCACTATGTCTGCTTTGTGACTTGTCTTAATTGGCATGATCTCAGCATCAAATGGATTCTTTGGCCTATCACTCGGAACACTTTTGCTTGGGGCCAAGTCTGTTATTAAATCTTGGGCCACTTCTGCCCCCACAAAAAGACATTCCAAATACAAGCAAGAGCATTCACATTATCATCTAAAAAATTACCAAAATATTTGGAATCTAATACAGTTTGACAGAAGTTTGACAAAGCAGGCTGCAAGAACGGAGCTGCATGCATTTCCCACTAAGGCACAGGCTATTTTTAGATGATATTGGCTCACTAGCCAAGAAAGATTTACTGCTATCCTAAAGGTGAGATAGAAGGGCAGTACAACTCATCACTGATTCGGTAAAAACGAACGTTAGTGTTGCAAATGAGAAGGTTTTGCTTTTCTTTTTTTTTGACAATGTTATTAATATTCTCTGAGTTACTTAAAGGAGAAGAGGCAGTTCTGTTTCATTTTGCTTTTTTGCAAGGATTGCTTAATATCCTACTTCGATATGCAAGTTATGTGTGTATATGCTACAGTCATCAGTCGAAGGCGATCACGCATTCATATTCCACATTTCCACCAGGAAATACAATATGTTGCTGGTATAAATGACAGCTATTTGCACTGCTTAGTCTTCAGACCCGGCAAAGGTTATTAATAGTCAGCATGAACCGTAAGAGTCTCTGTGCTCTTCTGCAGTGCTTAGGGGACTGAAATAATGAAGCTGTCTGCAACATCTTTTTAAAAGTTAATTGCAGGCAAAAACAGAAGCAAAAATGAGAAAAAAATCCATGGCTATAATCAGTGGATTACCAGGGCAGGGGTAGAGAGAAGGGGAGAAAAGGCTCACCACCACAGGCTCTGATGTTTCCCACACTGTCCCAAGCTATTTCACTCGTCTGAAGCAGTTTCACCTTGAGGTAATTGAGACTTTCAGAGGCTGATTCTCCATTACCACACACCTTGTATTTCTGCTGCAAGTGCAATCTCATTGTACAATGTTTTCCTTCAATCGTCTGCTTGAGCAGACAATTAAAACATAGTACCACATTAAGCTTATACTCCACCACCTACTAGAAGGAAACCCAGAAGATGAAAGAGCCACTTCAGATCAGCATTGCTGCAAATAAGGGAGAGTTTGTAAGAGCAGGACCTTGAGACAGAAAAGAATCAGTTTATCCAAACCCGTTTTCATCCTAAAAATACACATTTCAGCTTTCAGAAACTCCAAGAGATTCCAAATTAGACTAGTATTTAAGACTGCAGCCATACTTCAGTTTAGATAGGATCTTACAAGTCCTTTTCAGATTGCCTTACTATACTTGACTTGGACACATTTTAAATGCATTGATGCTCTGTGTTTTAATGCAGTCTGGACAGATCATCTCCACTGTATCACCTCTTTCTGTGGTAACTGGGGTAACTTTTTACCAGTAGAAACTATTTATCCTTCAACTGCTGCCTAGCACAATGCCAGTTGTAATTTCCCAATAAATCTCAGGTGACAGACTAACAACTGAAAGAAAGAGAAGCCTGCAGCTACCCAGTCTGTGATACATGCCCAGCTCTCATCTACAAACTGCTCCTAAGAGTGGCTTAGAGTCATAAAAGGGACTGATCTGACAGAGAGCTTTGTTGTTTGGGGGTAGGTATTCTCCTTGCCTTTTGTTTGGTTGGTTTTAAATGCCATGCCCCAGAGTTAGGCTACCTGTAATTGACTAGCATCATAATCAACACCATTACATGCTTTTTTGACAAGTATCTGACATGCTAATGTTTTGGGGTTTTTTCAGCCTGTTTCAGCATTCACATTTTATACTTCATGTATAGCACTGAAGCATCTCAGGAGCTGCTTTCATGACCCCTGACACACTCCAAGATAACTTCAAATTCCACAAGTTCCCTCCTCATCTCCTTCCCCCATGGTAGGTACCCAATACCTAAAATTCAAGTGTGCACAGGTTATGCCTAAGAGTCAGCCAATTATGTTGAGTGCTCAACAGTCCTGCTCACCAGTGAATGGGCTGAGGGAGCAGAGGAGCATCTATTACACTCCTGTTCAACCCGTGCACACAGGAATGTCTAGGACATGCTCCTGTGTCTTACACTATAAACATAGTCCCCATTACCCAAAATTAAAAGGATGTGCCAGATTTGTAACAGGTATTCCACACTGTTTCTTTGGTTATTAACTGAGTTGCTAAAACAAGGACAGTAAATTTAAGTTATACTTTCCAAGGTGCAGACACCTGCTTCCTCCCTTGACCCAAAATCAGAGTCACAGAGTGGAAGGGGTTAGAAGGGACCTCTAGAGATCATCTAGTCCAACCACCCTGCCAGAGCAGGATCACCTGGAGTAGATCACATGGGAACAAGTCCAGGTGGCTTTTGAAAGTCTCCAGAGAAGGAGACTCCACCCCCTCTCTGGGGAGCCTGTTCAGTGCTCTGTCACCCTCACAGTGAAGGGGTTCCTCATGTTCAGGTTGAACCTTCTGGTTTCCAGTTTATGGCCATTGCCCCTAGTCCTGTCACTGGACACCCCTGAGAAGAGCCTGGCCCCACCTTCCTGACACCCACCCTTTAGATATTGATAAGCATTGATAAGATCCCTCCTCAGCCTCTTCTTCTCCAAGCTAAACAGACCCAGCTCTCTCAGCCTTTCCTCAGATGGAAGGTGCTCCAGGCCCTTTATCATCTTAGTGGCCCTGCGCTGGACAAAATCAGTGCTGCAGCACATTCCCTGATGCCCATATTCCTGCCCCCCTCCCGCACTAACAGGAACAGCAAGAAAGAATCGAGGACCTTTGCCACAGAGTGAATCCTCATCCCCTCTCCTCTCAGTGGCTTCATTGTACCACCCTCTTGAAAAAAAAAAAAAAGAAAAAGATCTTTTTCTGCTAAGACAAACATATCTAGGAAAGCTCCAAAAAAGAATGACTCCAAAACAGCAAAGAAAAACACCAAAACCTATATAACAACCCCCAGGCTCCCCATCCTGGAGAAACCACAACAAGAGATTGAAAAATAAATATTCTGGGTGCATTGGTTTTGGTGGGTTTTGGGTTTTTTGGGGGGGTTTTTTGTTTGTTTTTGTTTTGTGGTGTTTGTTGGTGTTGTGTTTTTTTTTAACTAAGGGGATTTTTATGTTTTTCTGTTGTTTTCTGTGTGTTACTATAGTATAGTTTAGGGGAATTTCTGATGTTTAGCAGACCACAGCTAATTCCTTCTGAACCTGGTGGTTAACTTTACCAAATTTGAGAGAGGACAGATGTCTTGAAGTAATAGTATATATATTTTCCAATACACTTCTTTCCATTAAAGAGGAATTTCAGAGAGGAAGATGGATACCACTGATGAGCCCTGCAAGGCTCATTAGCCTAGACAGGCTTGCCATGTGGCACCCATCTACCAGGCAGCAAGTCAGACCACATCTAGCTCTGACCCAGCCATAGGATGATAGAGATCTGAAGGGCTTGAGTGGGAATAGATCAGAGAGGTTTTACATCGGGATAAGTGTGCAAGTCGAGAAACAGGAAGACATGCAACTATTGCAACAGCAGACTGATGGGAAGGTAGGGAA
>NW_010255965.1:22050-62580 GCF_000690775.1 Eurypyga helias
CCATAGGAACTCGGACTTCATTAACTCAGCCACAACTGATTTATTGTTCTCAGTATTCCTGTTCAGAATCACAAGAGACACATTCATTTATTCTTCCTGCTTTTCTCATTATTTCTATGGGAAAGTCTCCAATAAAAGTGCAGTGCAGCACCAACAAATTAAACTTTTGCAAACGCACACATACAAACCTAACATCCCTCTTCCATCTTCTCCCGTGCAGTACTCTCAGAAACGTGCACTGTGAAGAAGGGATAGGCAAGAGCTAAGGCTTATTACTTCACACTGGTCTGTGAAAGTGAGATGTCTAAATATGTTTTCAAATTCTGACACAACTTGTGTGGTTGCATCCCTAAAAAAAAAAGATGACTGAAAAATAATTTTAGTGGGAGATGTGCTAGATATTGGTTAAGGGGATGAATTTGTTACTGTTCCTCTTCCTTAACAGCTCTGAAAGTAGGCAGGCAATTGTGCACTATTTTGTATAAAAATCTATTAAATATTAAAATGACAGTCCTACAGAAATACTGCAGCACCCTTGGGATTCCAAGGCATAATTTCATATATATCATAATTTCACCTCAGAAGGCATACTGACCATGTTTTCCTTCCAGGAAACATACCCTATTGAATGTGTTGACACTGCAATGTAATACACATGTATTAAGTAAACATGAGGAACTATTTATCCTCAGACATGGGCGTACGGCTTCCACCCGCTTCAATGACTACACAAGGGCAGGTCTGGACCACTGTTTTCAGTGTAAGTTCAAATGAAGCATTGAAAGTCTACAAGCAGGGAAGTAAGTAACACTGCTCCGTCCAAAACAGAAAGGAAAGGCTAGGGTATACTTTTACTTATGTGTTTAGTTGTCAGTTCATTCATTAAGAAATAATAAAGTATAACCATGCAATTACTAGTTTAGCTAATTAGAGGCCAAGAATCTCAACCAACGAGCTGGCATACTTCTGCTATTGTTAATGAACTTACGGTAGTTCATACCAGTTGAAGGTATCATTTCTGTTACCATTGATTAATTATTGGCCTTGCACCATACAATTATGGAATAATTCATTACCAGTTATTTTAGAGAAAGTTACAATGCAAATTGTGGGTTTTTTTAGATCTTAAGTGAAAATCCTAAAGAATCAGTTCACAATTCAAAAGTTCACCTTATTTTAAGGTTTTGGTTAAAAATGGGGTGGGATTTTCTGTCAGGCTTCTGTAATGCATCAGGAAGTCATACATTGGGTTAAAGTAGTGTACTTTAACATGATTTCATTTTCTGATTGGTGAAGATACAGTGAAATAAAAAAGAAAGACAAAACAACACCCTATTTTACACCCATAATGCTTCCCTCCACTACTGAAAAACATAAATATAAATCCAGCAATACTACATTTTACAGTTAGTTAACTGTACCTCCATTTTGCCTTTACCTGAAATCAAATCACCTGCTGCATACTCATGTTTTAACAGGTTCACCTGCCAAAACAAGCTTTCTGGTCACTAAGCCCTCCTCTAAAACTGCAACAAACAAACACCAACAACAATCCCAATGCAAACAAACAAACCTGATCAAAAAGGGAAAGAATGGCTGTCATTGTTGAATTACATATCAAAGAGTTTTATTTCCATAGGTTTGTTTGCTTTGGTAATTGATGTCTCTTCCTCTTTTGTGTTTTAAAAGATGGCTTTAACAAAATAACATTTTAAGAGCCCTCCTTATTCACAGCTTGAAGTTGAAATGGAATCAAGCCAGAGCTGGAATGGCTTTCCAAATTAGCAAAGGAACCTACTGTTGAAGTAGACTATTACCCTGCGTGCGTTTGTGCGCACAGCCTTATTTCCTCAAGCCTACAACTGGGCTAGATACCATTTATTCACCTCACAAAGCTGTCTCCTTCCTGTTCTTCTTCTCAAAGGATTTAGTTAAAACAAAAGAAAAATCAACATCAAGTCTATTGTGCTTGAAAGCACTTTGCCACTTCAAATGGCCAAGCAGCATCACTTCATTTAGGAACTAACAACGAAAGAGTCTTGAAGCATTCAAGGAAAACACGGCAGGCTCCATTTTCAGAGGGGCCGTGCAGAAGCTCTGAATGTCTCATGCCTAGCGAGTGTTTATATGGTGCAAGTAGTCACATGCAACGGTGCAGGGCTGCAATCACACCAAGAAAACATACAGCACAAATCACAAGGATCGGCTGGGTTACAGGTCTGTCAAGAAAGCTCTTCAAAAACACCCACAGTCAAAGATTTTTTTACTGAATGCACCCAAACCCATATATTTTGGGGAGACCAACAGATAAAACCACTTTAGAAATGGGAAATCTAAGTTGCAGAAAGGCACAGAGAAATAACAAGTACTTTAAAGAGTTAAAGACAGAGAGAGAACGCGTCCTTCCTGTTTTAAGTCTCCTACCCTTGCACAGAAGGATCTTGAATTTTAATGCACATTAAGAGAAATTACCTAGTTATCAGGCTGACTTGCTTACAGGTATTAGCATTCACAAGGCAGCCTAGCGTGCAAAGATGATGGGCAGTGATTTCCCAGACGTCTCTTGATCATTTTCAAATGCGCTCCTTATAGAGACACCCC
Organism: Eurypyga helias; assembly: GCF_000690775.1. NCBI lineage: Eukaryota > Metazoa > Chordata > Aves > Eurypygiformes > Eurypygidae > Eurypyga > Eurypyga helias. The sequence continues at coordinate 24,652 of NW_010255965.1, forward strand.
AGAACTTGGGAGCAATGAAGAAGGGCAAGAAGAACAGCAGAGCTACTCTGCAGCTCCTGGGAGATGAAGGGAAAATATCACAAGCTACCAACTGCATTATGTCTTGGGCTGCAGTCATGCTACAACTGTGCCTTGCAACCAAAGAGCTCTGCACTGACAAAGTTTAAAATAAAAGGAGCTAAAAGTAGGAGTTTCATAACAAAGTAAAGGGCACATGCAGCACCTAAAACCACCAGTAAAATTACAGCAAACATAATATCTCGTGTCAAGTATACTGAAGAAACTGCTGACTATGATAATGAAACACCTTTGAGAAATTACAGCCTAATTCCACCTTGCCAAATGAGATGGATCATGCATTAGCCCCTAAAGCAGCTGTTTGCTACTTACAGTTTCCTTTCTCAGGCACCCTGCTGCACTCCCTGGGCTTCAACGACAACCCTAGGACTGAGCTCCACACAGCCAGGCACCCTCAGGGCAGCATCCAGATATAACCTCACTTATCTGGTGGATGTCCTCCTCAGCTGCAAGCACTTTTAATTAACCCTCTGGAAAACACAGATGCAGCTAGGACTGACTCAGCTTTTTCTGCCACATGCACTAATCCCCAAAACCTGTGTGAAATTCAGCTCAGCCCCAGTGATTGTCGTCTTCCAGCAAGACAAGAGCCTCCCAGAAGCTGCCTTGCCAGCAAGTGATGGCCACCCATTTCTGCACAGCCCTGACGGGTGGAGCTGCACGTCCTTTCCCACCTCCCTGCACACAGTGGTGTTCATGCACAGCATGAGCTCGCAACGACGGACAGCATGTGGGTGCCACCCGCTTGTCTGCGATTTACTGTGTGCACCAAGCATTTCATTGATAGACAGAAATGGAGGCAGCTTCTGTGCTGGGAACGATCCAGAACCTTCTGGAAGGGGTGGCAGCATAAGGCCACTGCTGAGCACTCTCAGTGCTGGTGCTGGGCACACAGGGTGTGGTGCCTGGCAGTCGCGCTGCCAGAGAACATTGAGATGGGCATTATTTTATTCAAGCTGAGCTTGTGGGGCTGCCCAGGTGACACCTGCCACCCTGGAAAGGTAGCAGTGGGAGTCCATGAGCAGCTAGCAAGGCCATGTGCCGCCTGTGGTGTGGCTTACAGGTCATCCAGGCATTAGTTTTGGCAGTAAATCCTACTCAGGCAAATGTTATTGTTCTTCTGATACTGCAGTGGGTGTTTTTTGTAATTTATAGGTGGCTTTTTCAGGGCTTCGTCTTGCTTCCTAACAACCCAGCTTTCTTTTCCATAAATTATTGCAAATGACACAATTTCAAAAGATGCATAGAGGAGACACTAGCCCAGCGCTTCAGGTTTGGGGGTTTTTTCACCCCTAAATTAAAAAAAAAAAAAAAAATCCAAAATTGCTTCAAAAATCTCCCTTTTTAAAGCAATTCCCTACTTGAAACTGATTCTCTCAGCAAAGGATCTACCTTGGTTTCAGAGATCAGTGGACTGAGACAAGGGAGCTGCTGCAGGTTACTGTAGAAGCAGCAAGGACCAGAGCTGCTCCTGCACAAGCAAAACTGGGCAAGGAGAAAGGGCAATGGTATTTATGTTGTGAAAGGCCAAGGCTGCTGAAACTGTGATGGAAAAGGGACAGCAAGGGTCACGCAGTATGAGGTGGTGCTACTCACGACTGCAGCAGATAACTGGACACGTGCACGCAGATCCTGGGTGGCATAGGCTGCCTGTGCTGGCTCTTGTGCTCAGACACGTGCTCTTCACTCACTCTGATATGAAAACGATGACTTGTAATAACATCAAACTTGCCCTGTCTCTCTCTGAGCTTTCTGCTCCGACTTCTGTGCAGCACTCCCGAAGTACAGTCCCCTTGTACATCTCTCAGCTGCACTATCAGTATGATCTGACTCTGATAGGACTTAATGGGGTGAGAAAGATGGGTTGGCAAAGGAGTATCGGACATTAACCTTAATGGACAGGAAAAGCTGGAATTTATATTTTAAAATAGGAGTATGGATTAAAAATTGGAATATTAAATTTAATATGTGATTTTATTATATTATATAAAATGGAAACAAATCAAAACAATTCTTTACAGGACAAACTTCAGTTCTACTACACCTTGGGGTGGGGAAAGGCCACCTTCCTGGGTTTTTTTTTTTCTTATTTTCAGGTATTCTGTTATTCAGTAGAATCAATTTTCAGTTAAAACAAAAGATATGCTCCAGTGCTGTGTAGTACTGCTTTCAAGGGACCTATTTTTAAAGCAAAGTGCTACTTAGCATGAGTAAGCCTTCCTTGCACGTTTTATGTTTTGGGTGCTAAATCACAGCACCTACGATTTTAATATTCATAGCTCGCTAGCCTTTGTTCCCTATCCTAAGCCTCTTCCCTATTGCTTCTGTTCATCGCCTCATTCTCTTTTCTAGCCATTTTTTCCCTTGCACCTCCTTCCTTTTGTTCTTTTCCATGTATCGCAGCCCTTGAATCACACCCCTGTTGCCAGACAGTTTGTCCTCCGCGGTGCTGAATGGGCACTTCAGAAGGCAGCGTGTCTCCTCTCAGGAAGCGACTGCTTATTTCACACACAGAGAGAAGCATCAATTCAGTGCAGCGGGAGAAATTACAGAACACAGCCTGGAGGGGAGGTCGATGAGACAGAACACTGTTCTGGAGCATTCTGGCTTCATTTAACCTCTTCATAAAAGTAGGTTAGAGCATCCTGATATTAAGGACCATTTGAAAGGGTGGGGGGTAGGGAAAAAGCAAAGCATAGAGGGGGGAAGGAGGAGGAGTAGGGAGTCCTCATCTCGAAATGTGTCCTGGCAGATAATGCACATAGAAATCCTATATAGGGGGTATATAGGGTGTACATTATAGTATAGTAGATAAGATCGTATTATCATGCTCTGTTCAGCAGTTTGCAAGTGTGCATTGTTTTTTCAGTGTCAGGTCTGAGCAGTCACACCTCTAGCCATGCTGCTTCTGCAGCTGGGGCAGGGGGTGGAGGCTTAGGGGGAGATGGTAGAAAAAACATTGCCACTTTTGAGTCGTACAGACAAATCTAGAAAATAAACTGTGCTGCATCCTCCAAAAAAAATGAAAAGGTTGGGGTTTTTTTTCCCCTAAAAAAGTGCCTGAAGGTCCAAAATACTTGGCAAGCATGACCCATTATGCTTTCAAACAGGTGCTGTGAAAAGACTCTTATTCCCATTTTTCTACATGAGGAAACTGAGGAAACTTTCTCAAAAGTTAATTTGAGATTGGGATGGCCAGGCACAGGAGAAGGGATGAGTACATTACCACTAGACAGACACATGAAACTGCATGTTAATAGGAAGCACTCAGAGAACCATGAGGAGACTACTGCTTTAACTTCATCACACTTATTAATGTAGACTGATAGTGAGGGGAAAAAATAGATCAGCAAGCCAAGAGCATTTTTACCTCGGAGTTATGATGGATAGCTGTGATCCAACAGACATTCGAGTGGGATTTCATAATACATTATTTCTATTTCAATCAGGCACTATAAAGCAGCAACAGGACTTATATACTTCACAGTCACTTTGGGTTATTGAACACTCACAGTAGGCTCAAAGAGCACTTACAGCTCATCAAATTAAGCAAAAATGTACAAATTAAGTACCATCAAGCCCACAAGCCAGTGCATTTACAGGGAGTGAAGAAGGGGAAACAGAAGAGAATTGAAGGTTGAGGCATTAAAATGTACTTTACAGTATGCTTTTAAGAAATGACATTCGTGATTGAAGAAAACAATTAACAAGCATCTCAGCCTGTCCCTTGTACCGAGCTAAGACCTATTTCCACACCTCTCCCTAGACAACTATCTATCTTCCCTGGTCATTGATTATTGCAGTATTTCCAAACAGCATGATTTATTGTCTCCCACATAAGCTGCAGCTTATATAGCACGCTTGGCATGTGACATAGGCCCAACCTGGAGCTTAAGAACTGCAGCGTGGACGCCAAGGTCAGGATATTTTACCCAGACCCCAGTCTGCAGGGTACCATGTGGAGCAGAGGCACTGGTATGTTATGAGCCCAAACTGCAGCCTTATGATTGCAGAGCAGTTTTCCTGTCTCATCAGAGCCTCGTCCAGGTTTAACGATCTACGAATTGCACTTCTCCCTCTCTCTAGGCTACCATTGAGGGTACCCAAATAGGGACACTCAGCTTGCTTTTTGGCATTATGAGTTTGCCAGTAAGTCAATTCCTATTCCTTACCTGTGCTGCTGGCTCCTGGATGCTATACCCATCACAAAGCAGCAATGCATCATTCTTTTCTGGTGGCTCCCACACAAGTTTTCGATACACTCAGGATTGCTTAGGTTTCCAGCTAAGACTGGAGTCTAAGTCAGGCTGAAGCTGTCTGCAGCAGGAACCGGAGGCAGCAGGTGCCTCCTCCTTTCACAAAGGGTTGGAAATTAATGCTTTAAAGGCATGGGGTGGGAAGAGGGGCATTTCACTGTTGTGACACCTAATCAGGAGGGAGGGAAGGAACAGCTGGAAATGGAGAGATGAAGAAAAAATGCAGCAAACACTACTTTTTTTCCTCCATATACACTACTGTATCATTTGTGTTGTGCCTCCTATTGTGACAGTTTACAGGGATTGTCACAAAGTAGCAGTAATAGCACAAGCTAAGATAGCACTTCAAAGCATGGAGAGAAAAACATTAGGAATTATGAAAAGGTCAGAAATTAAAATAGCTTGGAAATTAATCACAGACCAAAAAAAAGGGGAAAAGAAAAGAAGTTATGGATCTGATAAGCTGTTTGCAAAGGATAATCATATGATTTTAATCTACATTGCAGCATGAACAGCACCTTTCCAGCAAGGACTTTACAGTAACAATTAAATATGGTTGTTCTCACATGTCTATGAAAGACAAGACCTCAGACATTAAGCAGTCAGCTGACAAATCCCACTGAAGACTCTTCAGATTGAGGAGAGGTTTCTTTCTAAAGCAAACTGCAAGAACTGAGAATTAAAGAGAAAAAAATGGGAACACTAAGTAACAATCAAATTTGTCAAGTGTGTTTTAAATATGTAACCTACAATATAACAAACATTTTATGAGTGTTATTTGCCAATTTATTTTTAAATTATTTTTCTATATGCATTCTTAATTTCTTCTCATCTTTCAGATCTCTGCAGTACCTTACAGTGAAGGTATTGGATCAAACTATCGAAGAGTCAAATTAAGATAAGGAAGGCAACCAGTTAGAACAGAAAAAAGATTCACTATCCATTTCCTACTAAAGCATTGGGCAGACAGCCTGTATGGCAATGTGGAATGGTTGGATTGAAAATATTTCAAATTTGGATTCCAAGGAATAATCCTTCAATGACCAAACTGAATTTAAGAAGGATGCAGGAGGTATTGCTGTGTGGAAAAAAGTGTCTGCCATAAATGGCGCTAATAAGTTCACAATATGCACTGTCTCATTAATCATCTTCATTTTAAACAGCACAGAATGCTGACACCATGAATGTGTCAAACACAGAACCACTATTTCCAGCGTGGTCTCAAAGCAAGGTGTCGTCAGTTGGTTGGTCTTTCCCCTCACCCTGTGGTAGGATGAGAGACAAGTAAAGTTGATGAGGTTTGTAGGTGTCTAGCAGTCAAACGTTTGCACCAACACATGCATACCTATGCCTATGTTCGTACGCACATACATCCATACGCCTGTACATATACACACATATAGACAGTGGCTGTGGATTACAGTCTGTGGTGCCATCTGGTGGGAAGAAGCCAGCGACAGCTTTACTGGCATGATAAATTCAAGTGCAGGTATCCTTAAAATGAGGAAGGAATAAATAAAACCCCCAAAGGAGGAGGATCTGATCCATATGATTTATAGAAGCTGCAGTCTTCATCAAAAAACAATCAGTTCCAGTCCATCTCAAAAACTAAAGCATCTTACCTTGACTGTCCCAGACTGTCACACTCACTGATATGGATCAGCAGTCATTGATGAGCTTTTAAAACCAGAAAAAGCTTAAATGGGTTATGGAAAAATGTAAAGACTCCCTGACATTTCTGTCTCCATCCCTGATTCTGTCTGAGGCAGATGGGTTGGATTCGTGCAGATTTACCAGAACAGCAAACATCTTAAATGTCTTCAACGTCTGCATCTCATAGTGAACCTTCTTACGTTGAGTGAATGTTTACATGAATACAAGCTCAATTATTTTTTTTCTGATGCCCCGTGAAATTCATCTGGCATGAGTTGTCTCCATTTCTCTGAGTAGATGCAGTTTTTGGGATAGAAATGCGCTTCTAGACAATAATAAGCAATCATTCATTTCAAAGATTGCGTGTAAGTAATGTTCATATAGGCAGAGGAAGGCAGTCTTCATGTTTTATTGGAAGAATTTGGACGGGTTTTCTCAAAAGTCTCTTCAGTTTTTGAAGGGGAAAAAGGTATAAATGGACTAGCTACTTTCTAAGAGAAAGCTTTTATCTTCAAGGACAGCACTCACATCAGAACAGACAGAGGCCTAGGGGAGTCTGCCCAATAAGCATAAGGTCTAATTCTGCACCGGGTTATGCAAAATTCAGTCATTTGAGAATATTCTTTCATACAGGGTTATTACATACTAGCAACCGTGTATTCACAGTTATACTGAGGACTAAGGATCAGGCATAACATTATTAAGACTTCCATGGCAGAAATAAAGGCAGCAAAACCAGAGTGTTGTAGATAAACAAAACCAAAGTTAAAATGATCACAGTAAAAGTGGCAACATTGTATCTCGTTCATATTATAAAGGTAGCTTGGCCTATTTCAGATTTCTTATTTTCAGATTAAGATCCTGAAATGAGTCAGTTAATTAAATAACGATCAGAGATGTTTCAAAAAAGGCTTGAGATTTTGTCAAAGGTTCCGTGTCACACAAAGACAAGACTCTGGGAAGCAGAGACTGTAAGTACACAGGTGAACAAGCAAAATACATGTCCATATTGCAGCTGATAATTAGCTTCTGCAGCTGAGGCAAATGTGCCACCTACAACTCTTCCTTCCTTTTCTTTCCCCAGGCTCTTTTTACCCTTTGCCCATTCCGCGGTTGTCTATCACATCCCCTCTTCTCCCTCAGGCTCTCACAAGGCACCATCCCCCGCCCTGACAACCATCAAACCCTGCCCATAAAGCAGATGGAAAGGCAGTGGGGAAGAAAGGTGATATGACCAAACAATAATCCCATCCCTGCTGAGATGACATCCCAATCCAATGGTCATTTTTCTTGATAAAGAGGAAGCAAGATTTTTGATAAGATTTTAGGACTTGAGTTGTGGTTAAACCATCTTTATAGCCAGCAAATTAAGTTTATTTCTTGCCTTCCAAAACTCAGCGTTGTGAAAATGTGTTCTCAAAGCTCAATGAAAACAGAAGAAAAAAAGGAGTTAAAATGTATGACTTCTGTTTCTGCCGTCACCTTATTTCTGCAATTCTTGCTTTTTGCTCTTCTGTTCCTTTGTTTCTCATTGCTTATATTACGATGTCTGAATCACAGGCTTCTCCTTGTATCCAGTGAACTCGGCAGAATAATTCTTATTGACTTTACTGGGTATGGAATTGGATTTACTGTCCATTGCTCCAATCTGTTACATTACTTTCCTCCTGCTATTTCTTTCCTTTCTGTAAATAAACTATGAATATAGGGAAGCTGTGCTTATTGGCTGATGCAGCTTTTGGAAGAATGGGAGCTAAACAAAAGCAATGGCTATTTTGGGTAACAATTTTTGTACATTTTTAACAAAACCTTTACCCATAGTTTTGACTGACTAGGAGTTGTTCAAAAACAAATTTTCATTTACTACAGAAATGAAACCCTTTTACAGTAACTATAGTTCACCCTTTCTACCTTCCTTTAACTGAGATTCTTCCCCACCTCCATCATTAAAATCCATTGGGAGAAAATTATCCTTTTTCTCCAGTTTTTCTAACCAAAGTCCTTGTTTTCTGCGTAAGCCCAGAAATAATTACTGAGAGTGGGGGGGTACACATGTTGGACAGTTCAACAAGTTCAGTGGCGAATGCCTGGAAGACCCTGTGATGTGCATTGTTACTGTGATTAATGACGCTTATTATTGATGCAGAACCACAAATTTATACAGGATCTGTCAAGAATAAATAAGAGAGCAGTGTGTTTTGCTATGAAGAGTTACAGCAGGAAAATCGCACAGATTTATAAAAACCAAATCTTAACAGATAAACAAACACATTACAAAACTGTGAACATGCTCGTGTTCCCTTTGTCGTTCTTGGGAATGTTGCCTTTCCACTATACTGGGGGTGGGATTTGGCTCTTAGGGGCTGTAAGAATACCAGAACATGAAATATAATCGGAATTTAACAAGGTAGCTGATTCATTTCCTCCTAAAAGCTTGGAAAAGTAATTTGAAGACAATTTGTTTACGAACACTCACCTGAATTGACGTCTGACTGAAGAAGCTGAGAGCAAATGGGAAGGTGTCACAGTTTTGGGGAGCAGGGAAGGGGGTTGCTTTTTAGCTTCAGTGATTTCTTTGCAGGTTGGCAACGGCACATTATCACAAGCAGTTGCAGTGTGCTCTTTGCTCTGGGGTGCTGCTGCACATCCTCACTCAACAATAAACTGGTCAGAGGTAGCAGCACAAACTTGGGGTGTGGAAAGCAGGGGCTGGTAGCATCTGGTATTCTGGAAGGTATTTAGGCAAAGAATACACAACTTGGGATTTGGGAGTATCTGCCTTGCAAGTTTAGATTTCCACCTCTGCCTAGGGCTAACAAAGGGGAACCACTGGACCCCTTTGTTTCACCCAGGACCTCAAGAACAGGCAGGGAGGTATAGCAGAAAAAATCCTTCAGGGATTTGGGGATTCCATATGTAAAAATATGCTTATCCTACGATTTAAGCTGACTCCTCTTTCACTGGTGGTTGGTTGTAAAAATGTAGGAATGTCATCTGATTTTGTGCATAATGGAATGTATCTCCAAAGTTATTATAATGTTGCAAGCTATGATAAGGAAAAATGAAGACCAAAACCCTCGAGAAAACCTCCAAACCCTGTAACTGGAAGTAGAAGGGAAATCTAATCTCATCAAGGAGTGCAAAATAAGAAAACAAAACAAAACCCAAACCGAGTCACATATGGATGCTGTATTAGCCATCAGGGAGGGAAGGAATGGGATCAGAAGTGTTTCAAAGCTGAGGCAAGTGAGGCTATACGGTAGCATTTATTCCTCTGTACCTCAAAATTGCAGGAATACCTTACACAACCACATGCATCACACCTCTCTTTCTGAAATGACCTCCGTCTTTCCTCTGTCCTCGCCCCGTACTCAAAGGCATAATTGAGGCTCCTCCACGCTTGACTCTTCTGGGCTGCTCTTGTTCCCTTTGGGGTTGAATTCTGTAAGGTTTCCCATTACGTGTAGTGTTGGGTGCAGGAACTCCTTCAGCTGGCACCTCTCACACGTTGCTTCTGGCTTCATTCTTAACACACCTCATAGGTATTTCCATTGCTTTTTCTGAGCCCTAATTACTGAAAATGTGCCTGGGTAGTATCAACTGACACTAAAATGATTTCCTCTTTAATGTCAATTGAAAAATTAGTTCCGTTTCTTGCTCCAAACATCACTTTCATGTCAGTTATTTCATGAGCCCAGGAGAGTTTTACTAGAGCAGCCAGCTGCCACGGGTGGAATCGTGCCTCGTACAACCAAGGCCTGTGAGCACACGCTCAGCTGTTACTGACGTTCGGTGCTTTGAGTGCTCAAGACCTGCAGGAACACCAAGGAGTTTGAATAGATCTGCATTTGGTGGGAAGTGGAGACAGTGCTGCGGGAGGTACTGTGCAGACAAAAGGAGTAATGAAGTCTGTTGCAAGGAAAGGAGGGTCAGAGGCTTCTTAAGTAAAGCTGTGGGAGAGGACCAAGACCCTTTTTGTTGCTCATTATGGTGTAAAGATTCCTCTCCTTAGGTCTTTCTCTGACCTCTGCATAGAGATCATTTCTCCTGCCTAGAGACTTGAACTCAGACACTTTTTATTCTCCACAGACCACATCGCTCTGCTGTATCTGCTGCACCAAAAGGCACCTGCAGCCATTGAAAATGAGGGCAGCGGACGCCCAAGTTCACACTGGCATGCAGTGAAGCAGAGCAAACGTATGGGCACGTTTTCCACATCTGCCTCGCTACCAGGCACTTTTTATTACTGGGAGTGTTGTAGGAAGAAAGAAATAGGTTGTCGGCTGTGCAGTTTGCTTTTTTATTAGGGTCCTGAGGATGGGTTATGGTTTAAAGAAGATGTAAATGCTACAGAGTCCCTCTGGCATAAAATTACCATGGGTCTGTTTATGTACATGTACATACATACATGTTGTTCCCTCCACAGCCTGTGTACACCTCAGCCACCCATCCAGCTTAGGTCCTTTCCCTTTTATCTGGCTGCAGAATTAATCAAAATTATTTGCTAATTCATTCACCAGGGCAGCTCATGCCCAGGCTGTCTCAACTTTCCTAAGATGTAGCTGCCTCCAAGGAGAGGAAAAAGGGAGCAAAGCCTTAGTAGCCTGCAAAGTCTCTTTCGAGTTAGGGAAGGTCAATTCCTACAACTTCTTTTTGGGAAGTTTCTCTATTTTTGCCCCTTTTCGTCCAATTAGCTACAGCCGTCTACTCTGCAGACGAACTGCTTCTCTCAGGTAAACAGTCTACAGTACCACAGGGAGCTTTGATACTCAAACCCCTATTTTTTTATGAGAATTCTTTCCAAGTCTAATAAAAAATAATAAGCTTTGGGAAGAAATAACCAAAGAAGTCCCAGTAGAGAATCCATGGTGGCTATAGCCTGGATCCCATTCCTTGGGTACTTTTTGAAGGTTTCTCCTAGGTGTTCTGTACGCAAGTAATGGAAATCTCCTCTGAAAGCTCACACTCCGCATGCCAGACAGGATGTGACATGTGGATCGGACAGATAAATGAGCTGGAAGTGGATTGGGAGGAGAGCGAAGTTATAAAAATAAGCTTAGCTGAAGAGCAGAGGTTTTGCTTTTGCAATTCCCTGATCCTGGGTCACCACAGCTGGAGGAAGTTTCTGACACCTTTTTTCTGTGGGGAGGGGACAGGGAGGACTTGTTCTCTCAGACTTTGTTGGGAGGAGCTGGCTACAAGAGCTGAAACATATTACAGTAATAAACATATTTCACACAGCCAGGGCTGGCAAATGGAAGTACTATTGTTGCAGTCCAAGGATGTCCTTGGTGTGGAAGGAAAGCTTCTTTGTCCAGGGCCCTCTCACGCCCCTGTGCAGGGGCAGATTCCTCATTAGGAACACAGACACTGTTGCCAGTATGCAGTGAGCATGAAAATGGTGTGTTCAAAGGGAAAACAAGGAGAAAATGTCATTTGCAGAAAACACCTCCAACTCAGCTCCTGTCCCTGATGCAAAAGTAAGACAAAAGAAGGGACAGTTTCATGGCAAGCTCACTGCACAAGTTCTTAAAGAAAAAAGGTTCCCATCTAGGTTACATTTAGGTGAGGCCCTCTTCTACAAAGACAATTCAGCTGTCTCGCGTGGTAGAAACAACCCCGCCGTAAGCATCCTGTCTCAGTCACTGCTGTGGACAACATTCATCACCAATCAGAGCAAGCTCAAAGCTGTAGCACCATTGAAAGGTCAGTCAGGCCTCCAACCTAAGTTTTTTGGGTTGAAGAAATACCTCATCCAAGTCACATGGGTCTGCACTCAGGTGAATCATACACCTCAAGATGATTTTGGTGGCAGCACTTCCACGAACTGAAACTATGGAGTAACTACATTTTTCTAAACAGCAGTAGATGTTTCTTCTGGGCATATTTTCTTCTGGGGGAAAAAAAAAAAAAGATTGGGTATTCTCCAAAAAGTGTCATCTGCAAACAGCTGTTTACATCCCAAAGCCCTCACAGTACAATCAACATGTGGGAAAGGAAATGGATTTTGGAAAGCAGTCCTCAACTCTGTGCTATAGCCAACTATTGCTGTGAAAAGCAGCCAGTACCGCTGAAGCCCCCTGTACTCAGCTGTGCCTGGGCGTCTAGCAGAAATATGAATCACTTAATGGATTAAGCGGATCATTTTTCCTACACCTCATAAGCCTAACAGAACATGTCTTTTCTCCACGTTTGCACAGAGACGGGGGCCTCTGTGTGTTACTCTAACAAATATTTATTTGCTCCTTTGGAAGCGTGCACGGGACAGAACACCGAAGAGACAGTTGAGAAACAGGGAAGAGACACTGCAAAAATGAAACTTTTTTTTTTTTTTTTTAAAGTAGTAACTTTCTGTGCCTCTCAAAGACTCACCTCTACAGCGAGAAAGCCAGACTGTTGGGGTGCTTGTTAAGAAGGCAACTGTTCACTGCTGAAACTTGCAGTACAAACGGAGAAAGGAAGCATTGGATCAGATCTCCGCTTCTCCTGATGGCTGACTCGGTTCTGTTCACCGTGCAGTGGACGTTAAGGCTCAGGTGAGCATTCGAGGGGCTCCGGACAGGAAGACACGCGGGTGTTTAGCTACGCCAATGGCCGCACACTGCACCTGAGGACGCACATACACACTTTTAACTCTGTTGGCTGGCTGTGCCTGCCTCCCAAGCAAGAGAAAGAGAGAGTGGGGCAAGTTTTAAAGAACTCTGGTTTTTCTATTGCTTTACCTTCCTCAAAAACACGTCGTCTTCCTTTCTTTCCTCCAGCTAATGATTGCTGTGACTTCGTATCAATGGATGAGATCTGTCTACTCCTCTGCTTCTGCTTTCTCCTTTGCATTAAAAAGGGATTCAGTGGTGGCCAGGCACCTCCTTCGCATGTCACCAAGATGAACTATAAAATAATCAGGTCATATGGGGAAATCTCAGAGGAGCCTGAGTTCCACTAGCAGATTAGCACTGGGTATAAGTTGCTCTACCTGAGGAAGAGAGCATCCTACTGGGTTGCTGTGTGGTGTAGCACATCTGTTAATAAGAAGGAAATGATTTCTGAGTGAAAAATGTCAGATCAGATCCCACAGGAATGGTGTTCAAGGAGTTTATACATTTTTCAGTTGGCCATGTGGCTGAATTCCACACAAAACAGAGAATATATTGAGTGCTAACAAATGGTGAAATAAGTCAAATAATAGGTGTAAATCGTGCTTTCTATCTTTTTCTCAGACACTTCCATTTTTCAGCAGTATTTCAATGCAGCACAGCTTAGGGCCTCAGCTACACCACTATAAACGCGAGTCTGTTCAACTTCAAAAAACAGCTACATCATTTTAACTAGATAAACTTTCAATTCCCCCATTTACAGTGGTGAACATACCCAGTCGATTATTTAGTTATCATTTATGTCCTCCCAAATAAATCCAGTGATTTACCAGCAAAGCAAGCTGATGAAAGTGAGCATGCCTTTGGCACAGGTTTGTATGTACAAAAGGAAGGAAGTGGTTTGGTCACTGCATCTTTCCCCAGCAGTGGATTTTTTTTCAGGAACGTTGTTAACATTGGTAAACAAACCCTGCTGACCATGTCTGGGTTTCTCCGAACTGACAGGCTCTGGGAGGGCTTAAGTGGAGAGGTGTCTCCTGCCTGGCTCCCATCACCACGACTGCCTTGCGTGCAGCAGTGGGCTGCTGCAGCCCGCCTGCCCGGATGTGCTGGGCAGCACGCTCCGTGCCAGGCAGCCTTGCTATTTGCCTGGCAGAATCCCCCGATTATGTGCAGCCTCAGGATCGCTCCTGCTAACCACCGTGGCTTGTGCTCTTCTGAGACTTTCGCATAGCCTACTGTCTTCTCTCGAATGGCAAGAAGGGGGCGAGGAGCAAAGGCACAGGGAAGGGCTACAGCAAATTTACCAGCAGTCAGGCAGACCCTTAGGTTTCTATCTTGGATTGTTTGCCACTTTCAGTCACTTCTGCTCCCGTCCTGTCTGCTCCTGAACCTTTGCTTCTGTGTTTGCTGATCGTTAGCAGCACAAGACCTTGCTCTTCATTTGCAATCTCTGGTTGACCAAAATAATGCAAATAAAATGTATTTAAACCTGGTAAGTGTGGTAAGTGTGGAATTATCCTCAGTTTATTCTACACCAGCTGTTGTTTTGGGGTTTTTTTCTCCCCCTCTGGCTGAAATCTCAGGGAGTGGCAATCAGAGCACATGGCTTTCTCCACATGGAAGTCATGGACTTCCATTCCACATGCAGACTACTGATAAACACAGCTGTCTCCCTCTGGAAGCAACATACATCACACAGTACAAAGGCCCATTTGTCCTTGCTATTTTAATTCTACAGTATAGATAGGGGACTTGGCATTAAATACAATCATGTCATTTACCCATTAAGGGTTTTTTTGACACTGATGGTGGGAGCAGGAGGATGAGAGGAGAAAGCCTTCTTACCTGCACTTCCGTGGAGGGTGATTCAAACCCCCCTCATCCCAGTTCTGTATGCACATGGATAGCCAATTGACAGACAACAAAACCAAAACCGCTACCACCACAGTTGTTAGTGCTATACTCATTAGCAGAATTAGAAGTGGAATGATCTTGGAAATGGAGCAATCCTGGAAGAGTCAAAGCTGCACCTGATGCCAGAGCATAAGCTATAAACCACCCTGGCAACACCTTTGTTGGTGGGATGAAGTCCCACTTTCTGCTGCTATCCTCAGGCTCCTCAGCTACCAGAGTGCCAGCCGGGCTGTAGCTTCAGCCTCCTGCCTTCCTCCTTCTCTCACCGTCATCACAGCCAGCAGCAATGGACATTTCAGAATAGGTGCAGCTGAAAAAAACCCTCACACACACACACTTCCTCCTCCCATTCCTCCATCTTCTAAAGATTTCTTTAGGCTTTCCTGATGAGGCTGAAGGGAGTCTGAAGCTCACCCATGGATATTGCACTGGGCAGAACAAATGAAAAGGAAAGTGTACAGGCAATCCCACAAAAGATATTTAGCACTGAAGGAGACAGCCACGTCATTGGTAGGTAAAAAGGAGCACTCACCGAGTTCCAACCTGTGAATAGTGCTCCTTGGCTGGGAAGGAGAGTTACTGGACACTTCCAGTCCACCCTTACCTTCACCGAAATGGCCCTCGTGGGAAGAGATGCACGTGGCAAGACGAGAGCTGCTGACTGAAGCAGCTGTGGGGAAGTGCACCAAATAGCTTTCTCGTTCCCTGTCAGATGTGGCCGAGGAGGCAATTTGCTTTCCAGTTCCCCTTCAAGATGAAGTATGGCTTGCACTACTACTGCTTAGGCTGTATTTATTCCGTAAATAAAGATTTTCTGTCTTGCAGGTGGCAACTTTTGCCCTGAAGTCACTCTTTAAAATAAGCCTCAGAAACAGAGGCAATGTTCTTCTAGCAGCTGCAGTGCTGAGAGCCTGGACAGCAGATACCTGTTAGCATTCAACACTCAGTCTTGGGTGAGGAAAACCTTCTCCTGTATTTCGCCTCCCAACATGTGGGTTGTTGCGCTGGCAGGGGAACAGAGCCATCCTGTCTCTCCGGTTCTTTCCTTCCGTTTGGTGAAGACATGGCAGACTTTGCTGCAAAGCCTTTCCACTCCCTCCGTGCTCAGCACAAGAGCCACGGCCTCGGGAAGCCTCTGCAGAAAGGTGCCACAAGAACACAGAGTCACCCAGCTCTTTCTTTATTTTTTTATTGAAAGCTTCATCAAAGAAAACAGAAGTTTAAACCTAACATCCACTGATCTACAGAAAGCCCCAAGGAGTGGGAAAATGGCAGCTATTTAGGATTGTGGTACAAATGGAAAACATAAAAAAAAATAATCATAGCAGTACAGATCTTTCAAAGACATTCTGAGACATCAGCACACAGATGCCCATATAAATAAGATTCATAATTTAATGTATCGCAGAGGTTCTGTATTCTACATTTTGGCTACAGTGAGGTCTGTAAGGGCATTCGAGAACCTCTGTCCCATTTGTGTGATGCAGGTTTTCTTGATAGGAAACTCATCTGCTTTCAAAGCTACTTGGATTCTTCTTACAGACAGAATCTGTTCATTCTGCTTTAAAAAGGAAAATAATTAAAAATTCCTATATGGATTCTGTACGCTTCCTGGTTTTACATAAAACTGTTTTGCCTCCAAAAGATAGTAGAATTTTCTTCCACTCTGGAATACGGCATATTTAATAATACTTTAGTTACATAAACATCATGTTCTCTTCTCTAGGCTGTATTTTTGGGCTTTTAAAAATATAACAGACTGTAAATTTCACCAAATTCATAAAATTGTTATCCAACAGAAAGACACTTAAAGGCAGAAAATAAATGGGCAGATACTCTCTTAAGGACAACAGATCCAGATCTTGGAAGGTGCTTACACCTTGCAGGCTTTGGCCCTACAAGGAAAAATGAATTTGTGAACCTGTCAAAGGCTGACATTTTTCACTTCATTACACATTTTTATTAAGGTGAAAGAACTCAGCTGTCATTGTTGAGGAATTAACAACTGAACTGAACAAACTGAAATAAACACACACTTCTCTCATCATGGAACACTAAACCAACACTGGGATTGATATTTTTACAGCTTTTCTCTCATAATTTTCTGTTTAATTTTAATAAAGAGCATGTTAATTAAGGGGAGAAGAAAGGGTCTCTTCTGCCTGCTCTGAGGCACAAAGGTGAATAAATCTCTGGGATACATAGAACACTCTCTCCTATTTGGGTGACATGAGCAATATAGAAAAAGTTGGTGTTCTTTTTGAGGGGAAGATAACTCTCCTTACACTGCATCTTTGCTGGTTTCTGAGATTCTAGAAATCTACTCCACTGAGGGAGAGGGGAAGTCTGCTGCTCACCCAGCCCTCCTGAGAGAGTGAGCGTGCATGACTCTGTGTATGCCTATTAGAAATGAAAGGAATCTTCGTTACTAGAGTCAATTGTCATTAAACAGAAAAGACTCATAGACCAAATGTCAGCATTTTTGTTGTCTTCTATTTTGCATTTCCATCACACCATGACTGTTTCCTTTGTTCACATGGGCTACCGAGACAGACCAGGAAAATCCCCTACCTTATGGCACTTCTTTTATATCTGGACCAATTTCACGTTGAATAACGCTTTGAAAGGAAATGTTGACCAAGCGTGTATCAAACATTACTATCTTCAACTACCACATTCGGTCTCATCAATAAAAATGGATTGATTCATTACTTTAAGCACATTATCATTCTTTAGCATGACTCTTGCTATAGGTGGAGTTCAGCGAGTCTGCCTAAACCCGTTTTGCTCATGTCAACCTCAGCATTAAAATGAAGTGGCATAAGGAGCACCATCAAGCTTAAAATCATGAAGCATGGCAATTTGTTAAACACTTAGTGTCAGTCTCATCCTTCAGTACCATGAACAACATAATATAGATCCAAATACTATGACATATTAAAAATAAACTTTATTACAATGCAGGCTTCCTCAAATTTGCTGAGTTTTGGTACACATACATACATAAATAATACCCTTCATTTGATTTTTACTTGAGTAAAAATCCATTCGAATGCTTCAGCCCATTGCCCATTGAAAGTTTAAGCCCTCACTTCCCTAATCACCAGCCTTTATCTTCCACGGTTGGGCATGCATCCATAGCAGATGATGATACAATGCGATGCAATTGCTCTCAGACACGCCTCACTCTGCGTTACGGTGGATTTCTTGACCAACACAACCAAGGCAGTCTCTTGGTAAACAGAACTATACAAGTAAGCACAAGCTAAGGACATTTCAAGAGTCTGTTTCACTGGAAGGCAATAAGAGGACATTCACAATTCGAGGCCTGACTGTCACAGGTGAAAAGTGCTTACAAAACCAGCAGTAGAGCCAGATAGGAAGAAGAGACTTTTCAGTGCCCTGATCTACACTTGGGTCAGCACCTGCAAATATAATACTCTCTTCAGTTCCACTGTATCATTGGGGTTTTTTCTCAATTTTAAGTGACGAGCCCAGGTATTCAGAATTTTCTAGCCATAATTACTATTTTTCTGACACCCCTTCTGTATTTATCTTTTTGGGTAAAACCAAAAATACCAAACCTGAACATTCAGATTTGACTATTTACAAGAACTCAGGTGTGATGGAAAGTACATACGCAGTTCAGCTTATAGATTTGATGTTACTTCTAGACCTCTGGGCCAGGCACCATTGCCTTAGACTTCTAAAGTTGTTTCTGCAACCTTTCAGGAACCCTCCTGATAATTAAAGCTAAATTGGTAAGACAGACATAGATATTGACTTTACAAATTCAGGTCCTCAAAAAAAGAAAAGAAAAAAAAGGAAAACAGAAACTCAGACCAATAATAATAATAAACCTTCCAAAACCCCTTATTAGCCAGAACATAACGAAAACCAGTATTAGATTTCAGAGGCAACCAAGTATTCTTGTCTTATGACAACACCCATGCAGCGTGTTGCTCTTCCACTGTTCTCTTCTATCTCATCTTTAACTTTTACAAATAAGTTACCATTTTCTGAGCATTTTGTATGTTCCAAATAAGTTTTTTTCTTACCTTATGATCTATGACTGTTTATACTCAAGGCTCACATTGTTTATAAATCATAGACTTTCAAGTACCCGTTCACTTTTTCTTGGGATCAGTAAAATGTTCAATTGTATTTAAGGGATCCATTTTCTTTCCTCCTCTTCTTCTACTTCTTTGCTTTGTTTCTTTTGAGTTCAAACACTACTGAACATTATAGCATAGAAAAGAAAGGGAACAATTCTAATACAGAATGCACTTGAAACACTTTAAAGCGACAGGCATCATGATAACCTGTTGCCCATCTGGCTTAATAAAAAACACTGAGATTGTTTCACTGTGTTTGCTGAAAAAAATAAGAAAAATGTTTCTGAATGTATAAATAAAGCAGCAGAGTTCAGAATAGAAACAAGAAGGTACCTCAGCATATTCATCAGCCACATGGTAGCTACCTTGTAGCCTCATTGTTGGTAGTAAATGAGACTTTTTGTGTGTCACATTAGAACTAACACAGAAACAAATGTGTTTATTTCATATTTAGCTAACTTGTGCCTGGGGTTATCTCTATTTGTATAAAGAAATAAGAGAGAGACAGGAAGAGAGTACATGTAGTAAGGAAGAAAATAAGGCTAGATTGATTTTTTTTCTCCCTCATATGCCCTCCAAAGAAAGAGGGAACCTTTATCCAAGGACAAAATTCAAGTGCCACTCTCAAAAAGCAACAAGTAATGAGACAGCATGTGAAACAGAAAGAGATTTTTAATTCTTTTTTTTCTAAATTGAAAACATGTTGTGGATGTTGTTGTTCTTTTACTTTGGCATCATCTGGTTTTCAGAAGGGTTGAACATGAACAACTACTCTGGAAAAAGCAGAAGTTTTACCACTTCTGAAAATCAGGCCCTATTCCTATGGTGAAGAACCACGTGAACGCCCATTTCTCTCTTTTCTATGTTGCACATCTAGCAGCCATTTACTTGGGAAACCCCCTCCCCCCCCACTATGTTAAAAAATACGATCTTGTTTTATCAATTTAAAAAAATAATTGTGTTCTTTTCCCCAAAAGAGTCGGGTTAGGGAAAAACACATCTCTTTTTAGAATTGGGCAGCTGAATCAGATTGATCCAATATATATGTTTTAATTTCATAATTTTTAACGGATACCCTGTCTTTAATGCATCACAACAAATGTGATGTAGCTTTCCCTCTCTTCTGGATGGAGGAAAGTTTAAAAATGTTTGGTTTAATTTTTACATATAGATATATGTGTATGTATGTATATATTTAAATGCTGCTTCTCTTCTGCCTCCTTAAGGAAAAAAATCATCTTTCGACTTGCTTCTCACCTTTTTCGTTTGGTTGTTTGGAAGAAGTAAGGGCCATAATCAAGATTTCTCTATGGACAATAACTGTCATTCCTAAAACAGGTTGCAATGGATTTAATTTAGTTAGTGTCTTTTTTTGCCTAATCATACTAATTAGTGATTGTCAGCCAACATATTAAGACAACAGCAATCATAGCAGAGAAGAATAATTTTTAACTTCCTGCCTGCATGACAATACTAAGTCATTTTCGACATTTCTGCGTGTATGGGAGAGCTAAAATGAGAACAAAGATCAAGTTTGCTTTCTCTTTCATCTACCTGGCAATTCAAACGCGTCACTGAAAAACAAACGCAGAATTAAGGTGGCTATGCATGCTGGACGATGACAAAGACTGAGGTGAAGAAATGAATCTGCGGTATGTCGGAATTCAGAAGGAAGACTGTTGTTTCAGTAGAAATACCAAAGATCAGGCAATTGAACAGAAAAACTCATCAAAATTAAAGCCCACCTGGACAGATTAGTTGGTAACCCACTCCCCCTTGCTTTGAGATGTTCTCCAAAGCACACCTTCAACAAATTTCTAATACCAACTACTCTGAAATTTCCACTATAAACATATGCAGTATGTAAAACACCAGTGGAAGATAGTTTAAACAAACAAGAAAGTAAGAACTGGTCCGGCCATGTAGGTCAAATAAAGATAAAAAAAGAAAAAAAAAAAAACCTCTATCTTCTGGACTGCGTTAGGGTGTCACTTCATCTTTGGTATAAAATAGGCCATCCATAGGCTGCATTTGTTCACAACTAGGAAAGACTACAGAAATTGTCAACAATTTCTTCTATCTATTGCTTTTTTTGCACTTTTTTGACCATAAGCTCCTATCTACTTAAGTTTTTTTTAATGCTCTTAAGCTAGGTTTTTGCAATGTGACAAGCAAAGCAGACTAAAAACTTCTTAAAGCTCATAAAAAAGACTGCAGATAAAAAGCACTAATGGTTTTGCTAGCGATCACGCTTTGTAAATAAAAAAATCTGCATTCTGCAAGAAAAAAACCCTGCATTCTCTACAATGCAGCAAGTTTTTTTCTCAATTCAATAACTTTACTGTAAAATGCTTCAGCCTTCTAGAATTTTTTTCTGTCAACACTTAAGACAAAGTTCATAAAAGTCCCAGCATTTTTCCAATCCTTTCAGTTGCCACAGTTCCTTTATCATCAACTTTTCTTCAAAAGAAGAAAATCATTTTCTTTTAAACTGTACAGTTTATTTTTTGTTCACCCCAAAAACTCAGTCTATTAAACTTCTGCACCAGCACCGGTGTGAGCAGTTTCAATTCATTCTCGGGTTTTCTAACAAGACGTTGACAGCTTGCCTTGAGAGCCTTTGACGTCCTTAAAATTAAGGCAATTAAGATTCAAGATAAACCTTACCTAAACATTTCTTTAAAAAAAAAAAACAAACAAACCAAAAAAAAAAACCACTCTAGATTTAAAACAGAAGAAAAATAAAATGAGAGAAAAAGAGTAGCTTAATTTTTGAGGAAGACAATTGGTTTTCATCGCAACTTGCTCCCTCTTGACATCATCAGTTTTTCTGTTAAAAAAAAAAAAATCTAGCTACACCTCCAGGTAAATTCTGAGTTCAAATGTTCATCCAGATGAAACATCAACCCAGCGTGTTTCTGCTGGGTTTTTCCTTTAGGTAAAAAAAAAAAAAAAAAAATAGCAAAAAAAAAATTGTCAGACTACATGACGGAACCATTTGCACAGCACATAAAAACACTGTTTTGTTTTTGTTGGGAAAGGTAGAAAAAAAAAGCATTCATTTGACGCCTGTGCAAACTGGAAGCCAACTTCTTGTTCAGTGAAGTTTCTCCATTCAAGGCAAAGATTTCAGACCGACATTCTTCAGTCCTGTTTATTGTCTGTAAAAACAATTGAATTAAAGTGGTCATTAAGTCAAAACAACTCTGAAATAGGTTCCTCTCCTTTTTTTCCACCCAATTCCCTTTAAAAGTTATCCAAGCTAAACTAACTTTGCAGCTGTTTAAATATGATACCACCACTAAGCTGAAAAGAGTCAAGCAGAAACAGGGAGCTCCTGCGCTGGGGACGTTAACACATCCTAAGCAGAAGAATTTACTCTTGTTAATGCTATGCTTAATGGGCAGTCTAACTACACTGAAATTAGATGAATATGTGGCTTAGCACTGGGTAAATATTTCAAGAGTAATACAATAAGAGAGCGAATATTTTCAGAATAATAAGTGGTACTATTTATTTTGGATACTAATAATAAAACAAAGGATAAAGTTGCAATAAAAGGATACATTCAATTTACTAAAAAGAACATATTTTCTGATGGCAAGAACAGTTAGAATGTGGAGCAGTCTGCTTAATGAGGCAGTTACGGCTACCTTAGTAAAACATTCAAGATAATATTAATTAGAAAAATTCAATTTTTGATCATATAGTATCAAAACTTTCAAAATTTAGAACAATGAATAAACCTTACTATCAACCTTTTTCTTACAGAACATAGGTCTCATTATGCGGTTTTGAGGTTTCATGTCTTTTCAAGGTATGTCACATCAAACTTATCTTAGCAAGACTGTAAGACATCTTTGGGGAGATGCAGAACCTGTGTATAAATGCTGTTTGATGTCTAGGGCCATCAGTAAAGGTTAGCTACTCCTTCTCCTACAGTCTCCTACAGTTCTCCTACAGTTTTTCCAGTTGAAAAAACCCTTTTCCAGCTAAAGTTCAATACAAGAAAATCCAGTACCATTCCTTCTGCAAGCATTAATGCATTTGCCTTGCTTAGTTTTCGATTAATTTTAATATTAGGACTTAAATTGTGAAGAATGTTGATGATGACACTGGCCACTGAACTATTTCTCTGGGATGGTAAACATCAAACTAACTTCAATTTTAAATATTAAATTTACCAAAGGAATTTTTCATTGCGTGAAGCCTGATCACTAGTATTTTGAATGTAACAACAGATTTATGTAGCAGGCAAGAATGAATTATTTTCTTAGGGATTTCTATGCATATGTTCTGTTAGGAACATACAAGTTGGATGCTCACCTCCTGAGGTTTTACTGCCCCTCTGGGTCGAGTTGCCCCCACATGCATGAAAGACCAATTCCACTGAAGGGTCACAGCACACATTCTCTAATCTAACCTGGCACTGGGTTTGCCCAGAAAAGGCTACAGGAAAATTGTAATTCTTCCCACATTTACAATCAGAGTAAAGCGACCAGCACAGTTTTGCTTACAGGTAAGAGAGCAGAATTTTGAGTGGGAAGGATCTCCATTTATCTCCATTTCATAAATTTCATATGCAAAATTAAAGATTTACAAGGAAAAAAGGGAGTATGGGTTTAAAATAATTAAGGTGATTTCCTCATAAAGTAGAGTTCTCCTATATTGCTACATGATAGGTAGGTTTTTGACATGAAGTTATAATTTCTGAACATCTATGGGTGGGATCCTCAAGTACAGCAGCCGGCATGTTAAATAAAAGAACATGTATGCTGATTAAAAAAGTGGAACTTAAAATTTAAGTCTTGTGGTTTATTTTTACTTACAAAGAGAGTACAGAGTCCTTATACCACCCAGTTCATTCTGAGTACATTGCCTCTCCTTCGTTGCCTGCAATTTCATGATTGTTGCAAAGAAAATAAATATAATGAAATACACTGTTATAACTTTTCTCCTGACTGATCAGCTCCTATGAAATAATTTTATAGTGTTTGCCTTTTCCTTTGCCTATATCTGACAAAATCATTGTCCGGTCATGTTAATTACTTACTCTCATCTCGCTTTGAAAACAGCTGTTGTATACCGGGCATGATGCTTGGTATTATGTGTCCTTCGAAGAGCAGATTAACACAATTACATTTTAATTACAAAATAACTTCACTTGGTTTTATATTAAAGGTTACTGAAATGTTCTGGCAGGAGTTGATTTTTTAAGACTGAGATTATGTATATTTTGCTTTGTTTCTACAGCTTCCCACACTTTGCGTTTCTGCCCGCAACTGGCAGATACAAATAGAGGGCACATTTCAGAAAAAATACTGAAATAAGCATAATAAAAATCGTGTAGTGGATCTGCCTGTGTGATTAAAAGCAGAAAGAAATTCCTCTAAATATAAATGCCAGTGTCATTAGAACTGTATCCACCATTACAAAAAGGCAGTAGCTGACAAGGAAAGATGAGGGATCTCATTCTCAGAGAAGGTGGGAATTCATGACACTTGCAAGAAACACAGTACCATTTCAATAAAGAATTGCAGTGTAGTTTCCTCCTCTGTGGGAAATATGCCAGAATATGCTGCTCACAGCTAACTTTTAAGGGCTTCTAAACCTAAGTCCTTCTGCTCTGAGACTTAAGAGAAAGGGAACTGGAACATGGGAATGGTCAGATCCAAAATCCTACAGAACAGTCACCAGAACAAGCCAACAGGAGGGTACAATCACATATATTTCTGTAAGTATTTTGCCATCCTTTATTCAGAGGTATTAGAGAAACAGATGGCTAGAAGGGATACACATCCACAGACTGCGCCTCCAATTGGGTGCATCAACAAAAAGCTTGTGATCAATTGCTTTTGTAATATGTACACATAGACAAATATGGGCAATGCCATAAGAAATAGTGAGGTCTTAGGATTTACGGCGGTCAAAAAGGGACATTATGGGACCTGAAACCATTTGGTACTCATACGTTAGATGGATAAATGCCACTTCCACTTTCAGAGGTCAAAAATGAAGTACAGTAATTGACAGATTGGTATAATTCTAATCTTTCCGACACCAGCTCATATCTTATGCCTCTACAAGTACTATGTCATGATGCATTGGTGTATCTAACGGATTTCTTGTCTGACTACTTGTCTGCTTCCTTCTCCAGGATAAAAAACATGTAATTCCCTTTTCACAGTGATGCTGGTGTTCAATACACATGTATTAATGAAGGACTGGGTTTGGGTTCCTAGAATCTGTCCAAGATGGATTGGTCCCGGTGAGCACCCTGTCTTTAGGTAACCTTCCCTTCATGAGGACCAGTTTTATTGTGGCAAAGAGAAGGAGTGTTTGAGGATTATGCTAAAGATGAAGTTGCTCTTTAGGAGTTACAGATCCAGCTGTCTGTGTATAAATTTTGAATTTTCCAAGGCATTCCATGGGAAGCAAATAAAGGAGGCAGAGAACAGGAGAAAGACAGAGCAGTGCTTGCCTACAACCCTTTCTTACCACCTTGTCCATTGCCAGTTCCTGCCCACTCAATGGCACCAGTTTTGCATAATTGCAACAGAGCAATTTATACTGCTCTGCAAGCTATACTTTCAGAACAAAACATGTTCATGTGCATCGTGCCGATATTTTCGCCACTGCAAAATTTAAGCCCTCTTTTTAACCTCTGATGCCAGATGCTGCTTCACCCCAGCACGGTGATTGCTAACATAGTTGTTGAGATCCTTCTGAGTCCAGAAAAGCAGCAGACAGAAAGCATATAATTGCAGGCAGGAACTCAAGGACATTTTGCCAAGGTGAGGCCAAAACATTTTGCTAATTGTACTGCTATATATCCAGAATTCATCTGAACTTAATGAGGCTACACAGAATTTATATTGCTGAAATGGGGAGCAGAATTTGGCCTGCTATAATCAAGAAACAAAACCTTCTGGTTACAAAGCCTATGCCTACTTACTTAGACTGTTGGTAAGAATATGCAGGCGCATGTTCACTGGATGTTTCCACTGTCATCTGTTGCTGTTGACCACTGGCTTCCTGTGATGAAGATGCTACTGTCTGTGGAGAAGTATCAGCAACAACACCCTAGGGAATCAAAGGAGAATACAAAAACCTTACTAATTTTAGTCACTGCAGTGAAATACATAAAAGAGCTCAGCACGAGCTCACCGTTCCTGTACTTCTCTAGAGGTTGAGGGAGCTTGAGACAGCAGAACCAGATGTTAATGCAACAAACTCCATCAGTGTAAAAGAGCTAATCCACCAACAAGAAGCTTCCTCAACAGGCTGTAGTGGAAAATACTTCCCCATTTGAGGGCAGTTCCCAGCTCATTCAAAGCCAAAGGCAAAACTTCTGATTTCCGTGGAGTCTGGATTTTACAACTTGTCTTTTTTACAACATATGTACGGCTCCTCTGATTTTCACTTACCTACCCCATCTTCACAGTGAGTTCACATTTATTTTGTGTGATTTGCAATGCGATAAAGGCAGAATCTAGGCCCACTGCTTTCTGCTTTACTACACATCCAACATAATTTTAGCTGCCTTAGAAAAATACTGCAATCCTCTACACACTGCTTTTATGCATGTTCCCTTCAAAATGAAATTTACTTCATACTAAAGACTTTTATCTGTTAAGTCAAAACTCCAATGAAGTTCTGTTTTATTTATATGTTTGCAAAAACAGATAAACACACAAAAGATGATATGTATCAATTTAACACTATGTACTATTTCTTACCCTATTTAGACAGTCTGAATAATATTATTTTGAAATATTTTTGTATGCTTTCAAACTAAGCTCTATTTTCTTTCCTTCACTCTTTTGCTTGGTGTGTCGGTCACATGAATAACACTAGCAGGTCTCTTCAGGGAACGTTTATTACTGTATTGCACACAACAGAGCCAGAAGAGGGAGCACAAAGCACTTGCTTTGTTTTTGAGTCCCGTGTAAACAACAGGTAGTTTATTTTAAATTATCTGTTAAAAGTATCCATTTCATTTTTCAGAAATTCTTCATATTTGCTTCTTAACAGACTGTCAGCATTGTCTTTTTCTGTTCTTGACCCCTCTCCTTTTGTCCATCTCATCTTGAGATTGTAAGCTTTCTGGGGCAGAGACTGTATTTTTTGGTCTCTGCTTGTGGAGCATCCAGCACAGTTGGGTCCTGGTTCATGATGCTACATGAATACACATTAACTTTAACAATAATCATCACTGGATCAGAGCAAGACCAGCTATATATTCAGATAATACTTTGATTATTATAGTAGATAATTACGACATCATGTTATTTTAGCAGGCATGAATATACCAAAGGGTGATGGGGAGGATGGCTCAGGAAAAATTGATTTTGCACTTGCACTGGTCAGCACAGCACACAGCCAGTACTGCTGTATGAGCCACTCTCCATCCCACCATCTCCTTTTAATTTGGATTTGTAGCTGCCCAGTTTAATACCCAAGAATATTTGAAAAGAAGTAGCCATGGCCAGTTTGTAAACAAAGTTTAGGGCAAAAATATCTGGAGGCAAAAAAACCTAAAACACAACCAGGTCAGTATGACAGAACAGTAGCAGCGTTTCCTGTGGGATCTCATTTGGGAATCTCAGTAATAGCAAAGAACCAGAAGAAACCAGGATGAGTCCACTTGACTATTGGTGGAGCCATGCCAACAGTACAATTAACTCAGCATCCTCAAAGCACAGAGTAGAAATAGCACAAACCCTAAAATCTACACAGCCTAGGAGAGAAGTACAAAGACCCTGGCACTCCTCACATTACCCCAGAGTAGGGGAGAAGTTATTTATAAAAGAGGGTAGCACCAAAGAGCAGCACACAGGGAAGAGGATGCCAAGGATCTCTCCTCTCGCTGTGCTCAGCGGCCCTTATGAAGCTTCACAGAAGTGGAGGACAAGCTGACGCTCTCCTGGCAGCTTGTGGTCTACAGGGTTGAGTAAATACTTACTCATTAGACTGTCATCAGCATGACTCAGCCCCAAGGAGGGAGGGAGCGAATCCTTCCTCAAGGATGAAAAGCACTCAGTCAGTGCAGCATCCTCCATGTCTGTATATACAAGAGGAAGGTTTCCATTGCTCAATCACTTTTTCTGGTGGCTGAATGTTTCAGCAATTACTTATACTTGCTAAGGACTGCATCAAACCCTCTTGCAATCTTCTCTTCCTGGAATCTCATTTGGGTTCGTGGTCTGCCTGCTGTCTTTCCTGTCTCTTCCCTCTCCCTCCCAAGTACATGGGGAAAAATAGTCATAATCACTGATGTTTTATTCCATGTCCTGTTGTACAACAAAATAAATGAAAAACAAGAGCCCTTGCAAATAATAATTCAAAAAAAAAAAAAAAAAGAAAAAAGGAGGGTGGGAGGGAGAAAGAAAGAAAAGAAGAAGAAATCTGCAGTCCGCATTTAAAAAGCTGGAAGCCTTTAGCCACCATTCCATAAAGTATCCTTAGGCCCCTTTCAAACAATAAATAAAGACTTCTGCTATCCCTTCATTCTACCTTCATGGATGGAGTCAAACTTACTTCAATAGGGACAGCTGTTGGAGGCACAGGAGTGTACTGGGGAATGTAGGTCCCTTGCATAGGTGCAGCAGCAGTCATGTACTACAACAAATCAAAGGCAAACGAACATTAGAAAACCACAGTCAAGATGCATCAAACCTTATTAGAAGCACGACACTGTTTCAGTTTCCTGTTCAGAGTTTTTGATTAGTGTTAATTAAGGATTTTAGGGTACGGTAAGATTACCTAGCTATGAAAAATCATAATCTTGAGTTTCAAAGTCAGGTCATACCTGAATACAGGCAATAGCAAACATCTTGCTGATAGATTCAGATTGTTCACATGGTTTCTAAAATTGAGAGACTCCTATTTGTACTTACAAAAAAAAAAACCCAACCCAAACTGTAGAGTCATGATCACAGCATATATATAGTGGTTACAGATAAAAACCCAGTCTAAACAATACTTTGGAATCTTATTGATCTTATCTAATGGCGTCTACAAAAAATGAAGCATGAAATTTGACAGGTTTATTCCAGTCTATATTTGATCCTATCAATAACAGCAGTTGAGCTCACAGAGATACAATGCTGCAGGGAGGAGCAATCCGAGACAGGAAAAATAAAGGAAGAGAAAGATATCCCTTGGAGTTTTTCCTTTTGTATACAGAATCCCTAGCAAAATTCTTACGGCTTATTCTTAATATCCAGGGATCTTTCCTACGCATTTTGAAACTTCTGCAAATTATTATTATAGCGACACTGTCTTAGCTTCTCTAAAATACTGTCCCTCCAAAGCACTACAAGACAATACTTTTTAAAATTCATGAGTGTATGCAAATTTTGCCACTGGTATGGCACTAATCTCTTTCTAAATAGCACTTGAAAAAAACCTCTTTTAAGAGATTTATAAATCTCTATATAAACTGCACTCTTGATCTGAACGCAACTGATATTGTTCAAATCTTCAAATAAAGTATCAATATTAAGTCATCAGATCTATATATACTTTTCTTTCTACAATCCAGTCCTAACTGCATGTCTTCACTGACAAGAATCTCAAAATGTGCCCAATCCCACAACTGACTGTATGACAGTTCCACTACATGTTATCTTCGAAGACACACCAAAGATCTGAATCAGCCTAGCATGTATTAGAAGAATTTTAAAATGAGTTAAATATACATTTGCTTACTGGCAGAGCTATGGAGTGCTTGCAAGGTTTTATTCCACTGTTTATAGCAAAATTTACATTTAAAGTGCTCTCTCACCTCAATTCTAAACTAACTGGATGATTTCCTATGCCTGTCACAAACATGCATTATGAAATTGCATAGTGGGGTGCAGGCTCTGCAGCAGTGCTGGAGGAAGGCCTTAGAGAACAGCATGTTTAAGAATCCCACAGCTAAATTCAGAAGTCTTCATTCAGGTAAAGGAGAAAAAAATTACTTCAATGAAATTGTTTTCTATAAAAAAAAATAAATCAGTGAGGGACAGAGGTGACATAGAATGCACACGTGCAACATGAGCAGCATACTGTATTGAAAACTCTTACAATATTGTTTATAAAATTCAGTGTTTTCCTTAACTTGAGCAAAGAGACGGGAGTGTCCCCAGTGTTTGTGTGCCTGTATCAGTCCATGATTTTCTGCAGCTCCTCTTCCTTGTTCTTCAGAAAGAGCATTAAATTCAATAGAATTTTTATGAATGCTAACCCACCAAAGACATCAGGCCAACCATCCCCATTGTACTCAGTATACTCAGGCTATTATCCTGCCTTACGGATTAGGAGCTAATGAGAATGTTACAGCAGGGTGTTCCAGAGCTGCTTTCACTTCATTCATTCTGCTCTGTAACGTTGCTGTCACATGTTGGTATGACCTGTGCTCTGCAGCATTGTTCTGAATGTGTCAATATTTAATGTTAACCTGAAGAGCTCATTCTTACAGTTCTGCAAAGACCTAGAAGGATTTATAATTCCTATGCTGGCTAGCTTCACTCGGACAAAAATATATAGATTTTAATTAAAACTGTTAATTTAAAGAATGAAGTGGCATCATTCAACTTGGACTCCCTCAGAGTTTTCCCTAGACCCAGCAGAAGATCAGTGCTCAGACTCATATAAGATGCAGCTGAATGCCATTTGTTTACCTTACATACAAGCACATACGGGTTTTAATAAACAGATATCGAACTATTCAATTGCCTTTTAATTCAGACCATATCATTTTTTGCAAAATCCTTTGGCATTGAGTACTGTAGCACAAAAATTGAAACTGTCCAGAAATTAACTGGTGTCTTTGCTGGCTCTGCAAGCATGGCTCTTGCTTGTTGTGCCATTTCTTACCTCCACTGCTGTTGTTTTCCTCTTCGGGCAGATCCTGATCTTACTTGCCAGACTGCTTTACTTTGCTTGTCATTGCTACACAATCCCTAGGGGAAACTGTTCTGTTAACTTCAGTGTGACTGGTGGCCTTGGCCAACCCTTGATTGCCCTGGTATTTCCAGACACTCACACACTTCCCTATACTCTCCCAGGCTGTTTTTTTTGTTTTGTTTCCACCCCCCCACACACACCCCCACCAATGAATTGTAACCGAATTCAGTCAAACAGCAGGCAATTCACAGTTCTGGAGACCAAAGCCACCTAGTTACTTGCCAGACTCCCTGAATAACTGTAGGAATGTCACTTCTCACCTGTATATAATGTATTCTGCTTGTCTAAATGTCCACTCTAAAGGCGGTTCAACCTTTTAGTTAAATCATTTAGAGCTCTACAATTAAAACAGATGGGTGGGTCAAATTAGTTCCACCAATGGCATAAATTAGGTCACTGGATTTGTGGCAAAGAATTTGGTCCTAGTAAAAGCCAAGGTTCAATCCTATGGAGTACTGCT
This sequence comes from Eurypyga helias, assembly GCF_000690775.1. Classification (NCBI taxonomy): domain Eukaryota; kingdom Metazoa; phylum Chordata; class Aves; order Eurypygiformes; family Eurypygidae; genus Eurypyga; species Eurypyga helias. Next base: position 55,679 of record NW_010255965.1, read on the forward strand.
GCTTAATAAGTGGCCCTTGACCACAGACGGTAACCTTGGCCACAGCAGACTGGTCTGTATTATAGGTACACACATTGTGCCCTCCAGTGGTATATAGAAACATATTTATTTAATTTATCTGTATGAATTTAAAGAAAACCTCATCATTTCAGAAAAGAGTAACTGGGTCAACAATTAAACATGTTACTGGGGTTTGGAACTGATTCTCAGTCTCCAGACTCTCACTTAAGGATCCACTGAGGCTTCTGTAACAAACCTTACTAAACTATAAAGGACAACTCAGGCTTAATTCTCAGAGATACACAATTGGTGTTGAGTATCTAAAGTCCCCTCAGATGCACAGGGAGTCCCAGGTGAGACCACATGAGTACAAGAGTGTCTGCTGGACTGTTATCACTATGGGAAGCCTAGCACTGAGAAGCTGCTTTAGTTTTTTGTTTACTAACAAAATGAATGAAAACGAAGGACAGATTGATTTTTGTTATAACTAACATTAGCTCAGTCAAGTTCACATGTATTTCTTTCCTTGATGAACTATATAATCCTAGTTCTTTGATCTCACAGGATAAACACATTAAAGATTACACGGTGCTAAGGCACAATGTCAGTTTCAATACTTACATCAATGGCTTTGGATAATGCAAGAGTTGAATTTCTTGTCATGAATATTCACAGTTGTTAGCAGAAACCTTCTTGAACATTACTTTTCAGTAGCTTCTGTAACCAGCCCCACTGGAGTCTCTCTCTCCCTGGGCCCCCTGCCACTCTGCCTAGCCCCTTTGTAAAACTGTGCTCTGGATGGGTTGGATTGAGTGCAACCTATGCTGGGAGGTGGAAAAGTGCTTCAGAAAGAATTGTCAGATTCAGAAGAAAAGGTAAAAATTTTGTATATACCCTGTTCAGGACTACCCAGGACAAAGATTCTGCTTTAAGCACATCCCTGAGCTGAGGGACTCTAACTGTACTCTCCATCTGCAGCAATGTAGTTCCATGGGTACCGTATGTCTGCATATGGCTTCCCATCTACCTCAAAAAAACTAACATAACTTGGAAGTAGGCAGATGGCGAGCAAAGAAGACATCTATGTCTGAAGAGCATCACTGAGACATTTTCTCCATGAACCACAACTAAAGTTCTTTATCCACATGTACGGGTGAAAGGCAGTATATTGGGTTTGCATGGCAAGGTTTTGGTAGCGGGGAGGCTGTAGCGGTGGCTTCTGTGAGAAGGTGCTAGAAGCTTCCCTTATGACCAACAGAGCCAATGCCAGCTGGCTCGAAGACGGACCCGCCACTCACAGCGAGGCCGGTGTCCCACACCCACCCCCCCGCCACTGGCCAAGGCCAAGCCCATCAATGATTGTGGTAGGGCCTCTAGGGTAACATAGAGGGGAAAAAACCCTGTGCCACTGCAGCCGAAGAGAGAAGTGAGAACATGTGAGAGGAACAACTCTGCAGACACCAAGGTCAGTGGAGAAGGAGGGGGATGAGGTGCTCCAGGAGCTGGAGCAGAGATGCCCCAGCAGGCTGTGGTGCAGACCATGGTGAGGCCGGCTGTGCCCCTGCAGCCATGGAGGTAACGGAGGAGCAGAGACCCACCTGCAGCCCAGGGAGGACCCCACACTGGAGCAGGAGGATGCCTGAAGGAGGCTGTGATCCCGTGGGAAGCCCATCCTGGAGCAGGTTAGCTGGCAGGGACCCTGTGGAAGGGACCCATGCTGGGCAGGGGCAGAGTGTGAGGAGTCCTCCCACTGAGGAGGAAGCAGTGGCAGAGACAATGTGTGTTGAGCTGACCACAATCCCCAATCTCCATCCCCCTGAGCTGCTTGGGGGGAAGATGTAGAGAAAACAGAAATGAAATTGAGCCTGGGAAAGAAGGGAGGGGTGGGGGGAAGGTGTTTTAAGATTTAGGTTTAGCGTTCTTCTACTCTGATTTGATTGGTAATACGCTGAGTTAATTTTCCCCCCAGTCGAGTCTGTTTTGCCCATGATGATAATTGCTGAGTGACCTCTCCCTGTCCTTATCATGACCCACAGAATGGCTTTGTTGGGTACCCAACCTCCAGCCATGGTCAACCCACCACAGAGAGACAGCATGACTCATGTGCTCAGCTTAGCAGTCACCAGCTAATTCCACTATATATTAGTATTGTAAGCACTGAAATGAGAGAATCTGAAAAATCCAAATCCATTCTTTCTTTGTCATATGTTTCTATCAGGATTAAATTCCTGAGCTGTAATGTGATCGGTCATTCAATAAAGTATGTGCAATGCAGAAGAAAACAGTGTTCATTCTTCCACAACTGTACAGGCTTTGTGGGTCTAAAAGCAGAAGCTGCTTACTTCTGACAGAAAATGAATAGTGACTCTACAGGCATAGATGATGGATCTGGAGGGTATAAGGGAGATTTTTTAGCACTCATCCTTTAAAAGCTGATGATTTCTACTACAGAAAGAAAAAAAGAGACATTGCTGGTGGCACCGTGCTCTTAATTTGCTTGTAAACTATTATTTTCTTCGTACAGTATACAGAATGCATGTTCTCAGCACTGAGGATGTGCAGGATAATGCATGCTTTACAATGCCTGACTGCTTAATTCAGACTGCACTTAGCAGGGCACCAACTTAGTGTATATGCTACACTAACAATTCTGCTCACACCTTGTCCAATGGAATTTTTGGTTTTACCTTTTTGAAACTGCTTAAGTATGTGAAAAAGTATGTAGCTAGAAAATGAGAGAGTAGTAGTATACACTTACACCCCTGGTCTCCTTTCAGCTATTACCCTCCATGAATGAAAAGAGTTAAATGAAAGGAGGTAACACGTGAATGAGGTGGTGGGCTGAGGGGAAAAAATGAAAATGTGAGAAGGATCACGATTAATTCAGAGAACAACATCAGTTACAGTGGGATATCCCAGCCTGGCTCCAGCAAGACCCCATCTGAGCCTGCAGCAAACACTAAACTCATAAAGGTGGCAGGTATAGGGAATAAAACACAAAAGGAAGGCAGCTGCCTGCACCAGGCAGAGTGAGGGAGCATGCTGCAGTAGGATAACACCTTTCATTCACCGAAAGCGGAGCAGAGTGACCTGCAGGAAATTTGCAGGAGCTTTTACACCGAGACTATGACACAGGTAATGTCCACTTACTCATTTTCACTAGTAAACCTTTGGCCTGCCTCTTTGGGCCCAGGTTAATGCAGAGTCAGGCAAGCGCCTAACAGCAGAGATACACAGCAAGCACCTCTTACACAGGCTATTAGGTACTGAATTTTGACTGAGTGCCTCTTGCAAGACCTAACAATTTCATTTACATCACCAGAAGGCTTTAGCCACACACTTTGTTTAACAAATTCTGAAGGTCATCATTAACAGAAAGTATGACAAATCATCATAAAGTACAGTTGTATTATAGGCCTAGTTGTGTATAAAATAACATGGCTGTGATTAGAAGGTGGCTACTGGATATAGGTTAACTCTCTCAGCCACTGTGAGTACTGTGAGATTTTACAGATTGACAACAGTTGATAACCTGGTCAATGTTGAGTAAGTTTCCTGGCATGAAGAAAATCAGAAAGAATTTACAAAATGAAATATTAACCTATAAGTTTGCAGTGGGTTTGGAAACCTTGAACAACACCTACCCAGAATTAGAAGGTGTACTAAGGACAAGGAGCAAGGAATAAATGTTAAAGAAGAGGTCGTTTATAAAATCAACATGCAAATGCTGTTTTCTGGTGTTTCACTTTGGTTTTATACAAATGTGTATCTGTAGCAAGAATCAAAGATTGCTTCCATTATTTCATCAATCTCCATGCTTCTGAGAAGGGACAGAGCCTTTCCAGTCAAAGTGAGAGCCAAAGTGCAGAATCCCTATCCCAGCATATGCTGGTAAGAATTAACACCACAGTAGCCTGCTGAAGGGAGATTAAATGAGAGTCTTACGTGACTAAATACTAACCCATGTGTCTTAAATGAGCAGGGATTCCAGAGTCTGGTCTTCAGTGACTATTTCTGGTTTCCTATCATTGCATGAGCTATAGCACAGTGATAATGACTTAGCTTTTTAGGATTCTCAGAATTAATGCCAGGGTTTGTTTGTGTTTTTTTAAAACCATCTGAGAAGTCTAGACACTGCATCACTAACAGAATTATGTGAAAACATTTGCATTGCTGGAAAAGTGAAGGAAATGAGACTGTTGGCTGGATTTATTTTTATCTTTCTTTTTTTTTTTTCTTCGATTATTTTTCCATGAAGGAAACCTGTCCTCCCACTTTTTCTCTGCAAAGAACAAAAATTGCATCTTTATTCACCGTTGTAAAGTGGCTAGGACTTTAATGAAATATAGAATAAAACTGCTAGTTTTTTAATCCTTGGTTCCACCTTCTCATTTGAAAATACCCTGTTCTCCAATAGAAAAGAATGTTGTCTTGCTGTGTTCTCTTATCCCACAGTCTGGCATGGAGGCATAGGAACTCAGGAAGAGAAAAGGACCATCTAGTTCATCAGCGCCAGTGGCAGTTCAATGAAATACAGTCACCACAGTTTTTACTTTAAACTTCAAATATCTTTTGCTACCCAGAAGCATTTTCATTTTCCAGCTCAATCCTGTAATTATTCAATGGCCGTTATTAATCTCAGTTTTTCCCAATTAAAGAATGTGAGAATAAAAGATACAGAGTTTTTGCATATATTACAATATTTTTGCTAATAATTATCGGCCTGGCCGAAAGTATAATAATATAATGCTATTTTACCACACAATTACCATAGCCCTATCAAGAACAGCACTGTCATTCAACAGAATCCCATCACTGGGCCACTGCAGTCATTGTTCAGGCAGAGAATAGAAACCTTTACAAGATTTAACCTTCCTTCCCTGCTGCTCAGTAATATAAACGTATTTAGGAACACTGGCTATCTCTTCACTTTCAAGCTTCCTAATGAGATGTTACCTAGTTCTCTGAGCAAGTTAAACGAAGGTAGAGAGAATAATAACTTCAAGAACTATATTTACAAACTAATCTCCTTTTCTCTTCAGGAGATCTAAGCAACCTTCACAAATCCCTACCTTTGGAAATGAGAGTAATACAAAGATATAGAGGAAAAAGTGCAGATGAGCTAAACCCCCCACAGCTAACAAGTCTTTCCTTTATTTCAGAAATTCATACCTGCTACTAAAGCAGAGCCATCAGGACTAATCAGATAAAGACTATTTAAAGAAATGTGAGAACAGTCAGATCACCACACACAGCTGTGCACACACTCTTGCTAGCATACAAAATCCCATGTCTATAAAAAGTGTAGTAAATGCAAACAGCACTCCAGAAATATCTATAGACAGACAAACAAAAACCTGACTCATTCCTTTTAACTGTTTTTTAGAGTCTAAAGGTTGGCATTACAAAGGAACCTGGTGAAAGTCTCTTTCAGATATCTCACCAATGTCTGAAAAGGGCAAAAATGGAGGAAAACCTAACAGGATGTGAAAATTAAGTTCCCATTTTGATTGTAACTTTCATTAAAGGTAAGTGAAACTTCTTATAGGAATACTCCTTTATAAAAGGTTGTTCATATTACGTTTATCAGTTTATACGTGGCTATGGAACTTTACCATAGGGTGCCAATGATCCTTGTAGTCCATGTCAGTGTACCTAGGCCCATAATATCACCAATCTTGTCTTCCGTGCGACAAAGCCTCCACTGTAGGCAAGGATCCATGAAAGCTCTACAGAAATGTAGACTGACTGTCTATGTATGACTTCATATATGAATAGCCTCAAGATGTGAAAACTCCTTTTTTGCATAATTCCAATAATTCCATCTGATAGGTACATTCGCAAGACAGCAAGGCTACTTCTGTGCTTAAAATAAAGGTCAAGACTCTGATGTTTTGTTGTACTTTCCATTCTTAATTCTTCAGTTCTTATCTATTTCTCTACAAAAGGGTTATTTTTTATTTTTTCTAATACCCTCTGTGTACCTGTTTTGGGAATGTACATTATGAGATCTCTGGGGCAAGTTTTTGAGCATGCGTTAGTGCACGATATACTACAGACTGTCCTGTTTGCAGCAGGATAGTGACTATACTATAACAAAAGAGTATACTGCATCAGTCTTGGTCATCCAGGGTCAGTAACCACTGAGATTCTGCCACATTTATATCCTTCTTTCAAATCCTGTATCCTGAAGAATAAAGGGATGATACAGCAGAATTATAACTGCTTCTTCTGACATAAAAATTCCCTATGGACCCCCTTGATTGGAAATTCTTAGGAATTTCCATCTGAATACAATTCTTTCAATTAATCCCTGATGAATTGCAGCTAGTAAGATGAAGGAAGACTGATGTTACATTTTAATATTTTCAACATAAGTAAATAAATAAACATGTCAGTGAAACACTCAACACATGAGCACATTAAGCTATTATTAATAACATATCCATTTATATGAACAAGTAATTGCTTTCTTGAGGTAAACATGTCTTCTAGAGGCTATTAAATCTCCATGAATTTGCACAGACTACTATGTGCAAATGTCCATACTGTATGGATGAAGTTGTTGTTAAAACAACAGGAGAACCGCTTAGACTTGTTAAATAACACTTGCTCATCAATCACATATACCTTCCATTTGCTCTTTCAGACCAGACACATGAGTGGACAGCTCATGGGTCAACTGTCCAAGAATAAAGCAGATAAAAGCAAGGACAAGCTGTAGGGTAGTACAATTACAGAATTACACTACCAAAGTACACCTTGGATGTTCTTAAGAGCAGCTGCAGCACAGTATTGCTCAGTCCTTTGTCTCTAAAATATCCCTAGAATCCAATATATCTGGTAAACTGTAATGAAGGATATCACTGAATTAAAAGAAAAAAGAGAGAAGAGAGGAGAGG
>NW_010255965.1:62751-71890 GCF_000690775.1 Eurypyga helias
GGAAAGGTAAAGGGAAAGGGAAAGGGAAAAGTCCTGGCCTAGGCAGAGGGAAACATATTCCCCCTGGAAAATGCTGGGTCCTTATGCCTAAGGATGCAAGGAATATCAGCCTGCTGTTAGGCATGTGGCAGGTTTCCAGGCTGCTCAACACAGAATTGAGGTGGTTGAGTTGGGAGTCTGCAAGTGTCAAGACCCCCACTTTCATCTGGGTCTTGGGTGAAGATCTGGGACATCCCTGCCTCTACCTGCACACCCGGGAATCAGCAGGCCCCGTTCAGTCTTTGAGCCGGTGCTTTGCTGTTATTCCAGGAATATCCTACCAAGTCGCCTGCCCAAAGCAACATTCCTGGGGTTTTCTGACTAGGCTCCCAGGACTAATCCCGTCCTCAGTAAGCAGACCTGTAAGCCTGCTCATTAGGAGATCTGGAAGCCTGCCCAAAGCATCAGACATGGTAGGGCTGATCTGGAACATGAAATCCTGGGAGCGCTTTGCAGCTGCTGCCTGGAAGCTGACATGGAGCAGGACAGCAACCGAGAGGGATGTTTAAACCAGTAGGCAGCTGTCAAGATCGTGCAGAGTATATTTTGTATTGAAAACACCATGGGCCATTGTTTCCGATAATTAATTTTTGTTTGGAATTTCTGGCTCATGGGAGAATCTTTTTATTTTGTTTTGAGCTTTTAAAAGATGAATCAGAATGAAAGCAAATTTCGTAAGATGAATTTCCCACAAACTGGAAACCATGGATGTTGCTCAGACAGATCTTCTATCTCTAACCTGGCCAAAAGCATCAGCCATGTTCAGATTTGGAAAGGGTGGAGCTAACACAGAATACTAACCTTTAATGGCTGGTGGCAACTTCAATACATTTGAAGTACTATTTTTTAAAATAATGCAGGTCAAAATATTTCTTCTCACTGGCATACAAAGTGGTCTGTTAAAATCTTTAAATATATTTACATGATCATTAGCTTTGCTTACATGTCAGGGCTCTGGAAGGTGGTAACAGTAAGCATTTTTGTGAGGGCTTCCTTTTTCCCACTTTCCACAAACTCTTGAAATTCTTACGGGAGAAATGTCCCCTTAATATTAATGTTAATGGCCTACTGACAGAGTGTGACTAAGTAAGAATATTACAGACTCTGACCCAAAGTATGTTAACTATCAGCTATGGGAGGATCTCTTAGACACATCAGACTGCATCAGCTCCAGGGCTGCATGACCAAAGGAGAAACCTTGCCTTTTAGCAGGGTGCTGGCTAAGTGGATTGAACTACAGTGCCATGTCATGAGCCGTCTACCATGTGAAGAGTTGCTTACAGTGTTGAACTCCTAAACTTAGTTTGTGGTTAAAATTACACAGAAACTATCCCAATTTGTCATAATTTCAACAAAATGACAAGGAGAGGAAGGAGGGGAAGAGGAAAGATACCAAAAAGTAAAAAAAAACCCCAAAACCAAAACCTCCAAAAAACCCCAACCAAACAGCAAAAGAACAAAACAGAAAATGAAAGAAGGAAAAAAAAATGCCCAATACTTCAAAATACAGTCATCTGTCCTTGCCTTAAGCTTTCCTGTTTTGTCATCTAATCACTAATTCTATGCCTAAACTGTCCTAAAGAGGTCCCTTCAGAATTTCTCCCATTTTTTACTACTGCAGGCCCTTCACACTATTTCATCGTACTGTTTTCTTTACCTTGTAGTGGGATGCTCTGTTTTGCTGGGAAAGTGCTCTCAGCACAGCTGATGCAAAATAAATGAAGCAGCTGAGAATGCTGGCTTGATGCTTCAGCACTGCATCTCAATTTGTACAGATGAGACCTAACTTAAGACCTAGGAAAACTAAAGTTTATGTAAAAAAGAACAAAAAATATGTAAGCACCTATTTGCTATAAGACATTATTTAGTATAGCTTTATGGGTGTGCTTAGTACTTATTTTCCCAGGAATCACATTAGCAATGCTTGAAGGGGACAGTAAAATAGATGTGTTTTAGTGCTGGTGGAGTAGCAGCATTCCAAGGCTGTTCTTTGTATTTCTTCTGTGCTAGCTTTCCAAAGGAGACAGCGTCAGCTCATATACATTCAAATTATATACAATTACCGATCAGTAGGGATTTGTGCTTTAACACCCTCTTACAGTTCTGGACAGAATAAGCACAAATACTGGTGTATGAATTTTAATATTTTTTAGGGCTAATAAAGTCCAGGCCAAATGAAAAGCAATTCACCTTAGTGAGGAAAAAACCCCTCTTAATCAGTCTTGTCCTCACTCTCAGTGTACCGATTGTAAATAGTTTTAGACAGGGCTAAAAAAAGCATAGCAGCAGTCTCAGGTAAATGCTTGATAGACAAGTATGCCATAATAGCTGTTCCTGTTAAATTTTTTTTGGGTTAGCACATTCTATGGAAAATTAAAAGCAAAGCAAAATGTAACAAAACCTTCCCAACTTCCTCCCCTCTCTCTAATTCTGATATGCGATGGAATATGAGGAGGATAATCCATGAAGGGAATCAGGATTGGGGAAGACATTAATACATGTACAAACACCCCTATTTCCTCCTTATGAATGCCCTTTCTATGACAGAGCTGTCCAAACAGCGCTTAAGGAGCAACAGCGAAATGCTTGACAGACAGGCATGATAAGTTATGGCTCAAAACGTTTGCTTGCCAGACAGAGAGGGTGACTTATTTTTTTCCCCTGAAAATCCTTTAAGGTAAACTCACTCCATGTCCACTGGCACTCAGCCATTTTTCTATAAGCTCGTATTACAATGCTGTATTTCTAATGGATTGGGTATGGTGCTTTTCCATTTTGCTAATGAGAAAAGCTAAAGGCCATTACTTGTTCTGATTAAGATCCCGAGGGAAGAAATGTGATGTGTATATTACCAGGCCATATGTAAAGGAAGCATGTGGCATTTCTAATCAATCAGATGAAGGGTAGACAGAAAAAGTCTTATCCTGTGACTGCAGAGGAAGAAGATATGGGGAGGGGGGGAAGAAACCATAGAAAGTGTCTTTAAAAGGTGACTTACGGGAACCAGTTATAACGATATTAGTATGATCAATGACTAGGGCTACTATCTGGGAAGGATGTAATTACCAAAATGAAAACTTTCAAATGGGAAGCCTGATCAAGGGCAGAGGTACTGTCATATTTCTAAGAGCACTGTCAGCTCTCATCCAGGCAATGTATTACCATGTCCCTCAGAAGCATTACCATACCACCAGGTTGAGCTGTGCTTCCCCACGGTGGGAGCAGACCAAGGGAGTGAGGGATTGGGGAACTTGGCATCCCATTCAAAAACGTGCACAAGCCCTGGCCCAAAGGCAAATTCAAGGTAAGGAATGGCAAGGCTGGGAAAATAGAAAAGAGGAATGTCCCAGTCATGACTGGCTTTAAGGAAAGGTCTGCAGTGGTGCACATTTAAAAAACATTTCAAACAAAAGAAAGGAAATTATGTAGACCAGTGAGCTATTCATTGTAAAGGAGATCAAACAAAAAAAAGTACTGAGAGATGCACTTCTGAATTTGAGGAAGGATACTCTGGAATACTGAACAAGATATTTCAATATGCAATTTCTACATGTTTAATCCTGATTGTACAGAATTATACCCGGTTGAAATAAAACGTTTAGAGATATTTTTTCATTCCCTTTTAAACGGCTCCATAGTTACGGCTTGAAAATGCTACCAGATACATACTCCAAATGGCGAATGAAATGAGTAGAGCTTGGAGATGAGTGTTCTAAGAGAGGACAAGATCTTCCAAATGTGTCATAATGCAGAGTCAAAGCTGTAGACATACTTTTAATAATATATTAATTTCACAGAATATTATATATCACTGCTGAGCATTAAAACTGACAAAAATTGTAACATGCTACATCCTCACAAATGGAATTCCATGTGACAGGTTAATGAAATATTACTGTCAGTGATGGCAAAACTATAACAAGTGATAAGGCTAGCAGGGGAGACAGTCTCGTGCACTCTCCCCAACCTGTATTAGGGCATCTGGCTTTCCTCTACGGGACACCATTGCTTCTTTACAGATACTTGGGAATGATTCAGATAGATCCACCCGGGAATAGAAGAAAAGGCTGTAACAATTTCTTCCATCTGCTTTAAAAGCATAGCCACAAGAAACACTGGGACTGTGAATTCGGAACACATCTTCAACCCTTCCTTTCATCAGAAGGCAATCCTGAGAGAACATATTCTCTTAAATGCCATTGGTGACAAGGCATGGATGCCACAGTGTTGGAAAAAATTAAGAATCACAGCTGAGAAAGCCCATCTAGAGCTATCAAACTGAAATTCAATCATCTTCAGCTTTCCTTAAAGGCATGTATTTAAAAAAAAAAAAAATTCTACACAGGCGCTAACACGAGTTTTCAGTGAACTTTTCTGATCCCTCTGCTCCCCTCATGCAAAAAGGAACAAATGCTGCACAAGTGCACTGCAGCCTGTACAGGCAAGTAAGCAGGATGGGGGAAAGCAGTCTGGCCTCTTCTAAATGCCACAGCCCAGTCAGAGAATTGTTATTCTCAGGAGGATCTTGCAGAGTATCTATTTACAGGCCAAGTTGTCCTTTCTGGTTCGTTGATGCACTTCTAGCTTTGGCACACTGACTGGAAAGCTCAGGCATCTTAATTTTGCATTGGTGCTCGTGGATCTGCAAAATGTTCCCTTTCTGCTTTCCTTTTACACTTAAAAAACTAAAAAAAGACAAAGTGCTGTGGAGACATTTGAAATGGAGGAAGTCCTAACTGCACGAGAGGTTTTCTTTTCCAAGAATATGATAGAGGTGACAAAGTGGCCATTTTCCCATCAAATAAATTTATATCAACACCTTTAAAACCATAGGACTTTGCATGACTTTTGCTTGTTGTGAAGGACCATGAGAAAGACTACATGGAGCATGAAGATGAAAACAGAGTGGGATTAAAACCACTGAACACAAACAGCAAGACACAGTTGTCCATACTGCTAGTAAACTCAGGAAAATATAAATGCCAAATACATTTGACATTCATTATGTACTTTGGCATGGGAATTTAGAACACTGAGTTGACTGCAAACTTCCAGTTTACAATCTTTTTCATTATTAATATAGAGGACAGTTTATTGTAGATTATTTGGTGAGAAACAAATACATTTCAGTGCTAGGCACACTGAAGAGGTAAGGAATAAACCCAAATCTAACCAGAGTTGGTAAAATCTACTCTTTCCATACTGTGAAGAAGGGGCCATGACTGGAACAGCCTAGGGCAGTCCATTGTGCCAAGAGTCCGGACTTTGCCCCAAATGTCCAACTTGCCTTAGCTGAGCCATCCCTGGGTTTGAATAGCAGCTGCTGTCCATACTATAAGAAAGACTACACTTATGGAGGTCATTTTCCTCAGAGGAAATCAAAGGTCTTGCATTCATTTGCTTATTTGTTTAAGTGGTGCTATAAGGTTAATTAATGTTTTAGAAACACTTCGAGAATATAAAATACAATTGAGGTGCTGCTTTTGTTATTTGTCAGTTGTTTTCTGCCTCAGGATGTCTCTCAGAAGACCGGACTCCTGTTGTGTTTGGGAAGAATAGCAAATGCTATAGATTCCCTCCTCTATCACTTGTACTTCAGAAACAAAAAAAACCAACCCACCATTCAGCAGAAATCTGCATGATACGTGCAGATGGAGTTAAAATATTTCCACAGAAACTCCACAGCTACATAAACTGAACTGCCTGAAAAAGAAGTGGTTCAAACTAACAGTAAGTGATGCAATTTCTTAGTTTGCAATGGGCCCAACTCTGTCTGCGAGGATCTCCATAGAGCAATTACATGCCAGAGACACTAATCCTTTACCCTTCTGTGCCAGACTTGTAATTGAAATCATACATTAACATTCCTTGGAACACTTATCCAACAGTGTATGCAATGAAATAAAAATCCCAATATTAAAAATAAACTAAAGATGATGCTGTGATGCTTAAGCCATATTTATCTCTTTTGAAACACAAGAAAATATAATATTGCTCATGACATTTGCATGAAAATTAATGAAAAGTGGATTTATAAGCCTCAAAATGTATCATTCTTTGCCTTCTGTTGCAGGTTAATTACTTTAAATTTTTCCATCAATCATTTTCTGATTTCCAACTCTGTTATATTCAATTTTAAACAAAGGATAGAAATTTCAGGAAGGTCAATGGTGTTTTGCTCTCAACAGTTCAGGCACAAGCTATACAAATAAAATTAGGAAAACTCCATCTTCAACCAATGTCCATAGACTGAATGGAATTTGTTTCTACTATCTCCCTATGCCTTGTAACACATCAAGGAATTTTGAAGTTGTTGCTACTTGTATTTTTTAGTTATTAATAACTTTGTGTAAAACAATCTTCTAGAAGGTGTAAAGAATATCCTTTTTCTTACTTCAAAGCAGAAAACCTTGATTAAAATAAAATACTATTAATCAAACTATGGCCACCTTGATGAAGCAGCCATTTATTACCAGAAAAGTTTCTGAGAAAAGTCCATTATCTTCACAGGAAATCAGTCCTGCTAATAGCTAGTTAGGAGCAAATGCACATTAAAAGAAAGGCAGCAAAATAGTTTTTGCTAGAAAATTACCTTTGCCTACTAAAATTTTGAGCACTGATTTGGATTCTGTGGACAGACTAGGCAAGGTCACCCGTGGAAATACCATCATGGCCAAATACTCCCTTAACCTCGTGACTATTTTTGTCACTCTTAATTAGCAATGCCAGAAATGGTCATTGAAAAAAAGAACAAACACAACCCATTTTTTAGTCTAGTACAGGTGTTTTAGGTAGGAAAGGCCATCAGCAGAGCAGAATCAGGGTAAACAGTATGGGAGGAAGGGAATAGTCAGATGCCTTAGTGTTTGAAAAATAAAGTCAGTTTGGAAATCACAGCATCTTCGGTCTACACTGCAAACCTTGCGCACAACTGCGGTTGGCAGGCCAGAAAGCACAAACAGTGCAAAGTTTTGTATCAGTGAAATCAGTTTGGGTCATAGAAATATTACATTGATTTGAAGGAAATGCCCAGGAAAACAGGGATCTGAGGCTGGAGAACGCACAGTAACTTGGACATTTAGATACTAAACTCTTAAGAAACTGGTTGTTGCTGCATTACAACCGTGAAAATTAAAATGGCAAAATTAGAAGCATACAAGTGTGCCTATCACATTCAAAAGCTGTAATGACCCCAAAGGATAGAGCAGTCCTCCATAGGACTGGAAAAGCACGTGTCTCTGAGATACGACCGCTCCCTGGACCCATCCCGACGTGGTGCAGCTCTCATCTGCTGCACACTAGAAATCTGCCGTGTTCAACAGTTCATTTACCTTGCTAGAAAAACAACTCAATTCATCAAACTCCCAAATTCACTCGATGCAGCTGCTCTCAAACCCCTTGTTACAGTTTAATGAAATGTGCTGACTGAGCTGTTTCATAGTAAATATTAGTTATAGCAGAACTCTCCTCCCAAATTGAGTCTTTTAGGAGCAGGAGGATGCTACAGCGTCCTAGCACTAACACAGAATCGCCCATAACTCACAAATAATAAAAAACCATCCGAGGGCACAGAGGTTATTGCCATCAGCAGCTCCCTAAGGAATTGTAAATCATTTGAACAAAGCTTACCCTTTTTTGAGAATTTCAGGCTGAAATCACTGTATATACAGGATCTCAGTGTCTTAGTGTATGAAGCCTGTACCTTTAGCTCCTTCATTTAACCTTGCTTCACAAATGAGTGAACCCTGAACACGCTGTTCTTTCCAGATGAAAATAAGAAAGATACCTCAAAAGCACTGGCAATTTGTCTTAGAGGAAGTTTAAACAATTGGGCCACCAGCTTGTTAACCATCTGATAAGCCATGTGGATTAACTGTGAAATGCACTGTGCACTGAAGTTCAGTGGGATACGCTATGGGAAAAGGTAGTGAAATTCAATGGAATAATATTTTCGCGAGCATCTGCATACCCAGGCCTTTGCCCAACACACAGGTTATTTCTGTCACTGTGATTAAAATATGAAAAATATTGAACATCCTTTAAATCAAATTCACTTTCAACTCATTGTATATGGTTCGACAATGTGGCGATGTGTCACCTTCAGAAACTCTGCAGCATCTATCATCTAGTGTATGTTTGAAGTCCCAGTGCTCCTGGAAGTCAAGTTTTCCCTATGAGAAAACACTGGGAATGTAATTCAAAGGTTGCTGCTATGAGCAGAAACATTTTGCCTACTAAAATGTACCCATCCTCTTGGGGAGGGGGGAATCCAAAACCAAGCAGTATACCTACTAATTCATACAACACATATTGAAATGAGTCAATCTCAACTCTAGGTCCCAAATGTCTTTTTTTCTGAGTGAATACTGTGAATGGTCACTTGCTTCTTTGCAATGAAAATCAGAGATAGAGATGAAAAAAAGGCTGTTAGACCGTTGCTCTGTTTTTGTGTAAATGTCTGAAATGCCTCCTGTGGATTTTGAGGTGTTTGACCCTGTTCAGTTGTAAGATATCCCAAACAATGACTTTTCTCTGATTAATTTCAAACACTAGTCTAGCTCTTAATATATTACCAATATCTGCAAGATGTTCAAGTTACACTTTTCCAATTTTACTTTCAGGTCCCTATTTCTATTGTTAGCACCATTAAAACCACCTCCTCCTTTCCAAGAATGGCCTTCACATACCTACATTGTGTTACAAGCTACTGTTGTCTATAACCTTCATGCCGTTTTCTTTCGGCGAAAGTTTATGACATCTGTGATTGAAGTCGATACAATCCAAGTACCTCACCTTACACAGAACTGATGTTTTGCGAAGGACTACAATGGTGCGTAGCAGAAACTAGTCGCTCTTCCATGTAATTTATCACGTTGCTCTATTCCATTGAGGATAAAGCCCCTTTAAGGATTTCAGGACTTCTTGCTGTGCTTACAGTTCAGTTGCCATGCACTTGTAGCATGTGGAGACATGACCAGCTCTTGGCAGAGAAGAGCTGTGGAAGCACCACCTCTGGGTGACACTTCTTGACTTGCCCATTGTCTCAGTTTGGCAAACAATTTCCCCCCACCCCCCCCCCCCACCACCACTCCCACAATAC
>NW_010255965.1:71921-91997 GCF_000690775.1 Eurypyga helias
ATCCTCAAACTTGTCTTGGGTTACAGAGGCCCCACACAGTTTTTCTGCCCCACTGATAATTTGTATTCATTACTTCTCTGAAAAGCCATATTCATCATTTCTATCAGAATCACCTGAGTCCACCTTAAATACAGACAGGACAATAAAAACAAGTTTCATTTAATAAGGCAAAGAGGTACGCACTTGATTTACAAAATTGAAAACACATTTACGAAAGAGAAACACATCAAGAAAACACAGATGACAGACTTGACATTTAAAGTACTTTTGGTATCCACCTTTTATTGGGTTTGTCAGTTGTAGGTGTGGCAGAATGTTCCAAACCTAGAATTATTTTCAGTTCTTTTTAACCTAATGTTGTTCCTCTTTTCTACTTCCCTGTCTGTCAAGTAAAGAGCCTCTTTCATCTAAATCTTACACAGATCACTAAAACCAAACCAAATCAAACTAAACCAACCTTCTCTCCCCAAAACCTGCTCTATTATTTATGGCATCAACACAATTTCACATGAACATGTGTGTTTTATTCCCTTTTTCTCCTATTACCATTCAAAGTTTTCAGAGGAACAATCTGCTAGTAGCTAGCAAAATGAGTTCACATTCTTGGGTCATGTATAGCAGACATACGAACAAAAATTTCTGAGAGGATGACTAAAGGTGAGCCTTTGAGGAGGGGTGAGCTGCAGACCACTCGCTACCTGCTAGATACTAAAGGTTTTACGGCTTTCAGCTTCTATTCACTATTGCAAAATAAAAAAGTTCATTTTATACACAGTGCATGGCTATCAATAAATAACATGCTTTGGAAGATGTGGCTTTGAACTACATTTCCACTGTCCTTACCAGTCTCACCAGGTGGCAATTCCAGAAATCACAAAATAGAATTGCAGCAGTCATATGTAAGAAAATACTGGAGAGACAAGCCTTTAAATATTCTAGCTCACAGATATGTGAAGTAAGCTGTAAATTACTTATATGAATGACATCTGTCTAATGATGAAAATGTAGTTATATTAGTTATGGCTCTTTTGGCTAATACTTTTAGCTTTGCTGATCCATCATTGTTGCTTTGCGTTGATTTAACTTTTGAGCTCCACGATCAGGGAGCTGGAGTCCTTTGAAAGGGAATCTGGGCTAATGCCGCTTTGAGTCAGTAGCTGGTACCTCAAAGAGAGGCAAGGAGTCCTCAACAAAAGCACCTGTTCGTTTGCGGACGCATCATGTGAAGGTAAAATTTAACACAGAATGAAAGCTACTGGCACACTGGGCTCATATGAAGGACTGCTTGAACCAAAAATGGAATTCCCTCCATCTGTGTTTATTCTCCTTTTACACTCCTCCGCCTTTGAAGGTCACTTGCACATAAAGGCAAACAGTAAGCCACTACCAACAAATGGTAGGAAAGTAAGGCTGAGTTCAGAAGAGAAGGGGAACCACTACAGAAATCGGATTTTATAAACCCTATTGATTCAACAATAGCATCAAATCAGAGCTATGGTCAAACATAGACTGTGTAACCCATGCTGAGAGCGCTGATTAGAGAGAGCCTCCTCTTCACAAGGGCTGATCAGCCCTATTCTCACAAGAGTCAGCAGGACTTGAAGATGGTCCAAAAAGGGAGAAGATCACATCTTTCCTTGTTCACCCTACCAGGTGTTCAGCCTATATACTTTCAAATGAAGAATTTTTTCACCCTGCTGTTGCGCCTGCATATGTTTCTTCATAGAAATGTTGAATCTATTTTTTAGGATTGCTAACCTATTTGTCTCAATAATATTTAGTGGCAGCAAATTCTACAAATTGATTAAATGCTTCATTCATCAAAAAGCTATTTGTTCCCTGTTGACTGCTTGGAATTTTGGGGCTTTTCAGTAGCACTGAGTGCCCCTCTTTAATTTAAAATTATGTATCAGGCAAATTGGAGCTGCCTTTCAAGAGGCAGTTTAGGAAGGAGGGTGCAGGAGTTGTTACTTGTTTTTTATAAATCACGACAGAGCTTATGCTTTTGTTCTCCTTTCCAACCACAGTAATTTCTCCTTCAATGGATCTCCTGCCCCAGACAGCTCAATGCTGTTTATCACTTGCATTTGCCTTGGACTTTGGCTGAGTAAATGCACAAGGATGATCTTAGCTTCAGCCTGAACTATGCTAATTTCATTTGCAATGGGTTCAGTCTTCTATTTTCCACACAAACAGTAACTGAAACAGTCAGTCAATAAATAAAATAAAAGAGCTTCAAGATTAACACCTGATAACATGAAAGGCACAAGACTGCAAAGAAACTTTGCTCCAGTAACCCTCTGGGGGCCTTGCGACATACAATTAGAATAACAGAGTGCTTTTTGTAACAAGGATCTGAACATCAGGGGAACGTGATGATGTTTCAGCTCCATGTAGCTGTAGTATGTGCAAATAGAATTGCAGATTAAACAGAAAAAAACAACCCTATCTAACAAAGCAGTTATTCTGCTGAGGCCTTTTGGTGACATTTTAAACCACTGGTGACCAAGGAGTATCCAAAGGAAATAGAAGATAAAAAACTTATAACAAGCTGCTAGTTCCATTGAAGGGTTCTGGAGATATCATCAAGCTCTGCTGGCAACAAAAAGAACTAACAAAGTGAAAGATAAGACTGATGTACCCACATAACAAGTCTGTAATTCCATTGAGAGATTTCTGGTGATACTATAAACCAGGAAAGCTGAGTTGGGGCGGTTTGCATTTTCAACAGAATCCCACATTATGTCAATGTAGTTCTTCTCTACCCGACTGCATTTTAATACAGAGGTATCTGGAACAGTCAAGCAATTTGGTGGAGGGTTTTTTTTTGGTTTAAAAAGTGCAATGGAGTGTTTATTTGGTGAGTTGCACATTATGTTTCTAAATTAGAGACGGAAAGCTGAGTGAACTGCCTGCAAGTGTGAAAAACAATTAAGCAGCAGATCTGACCTAGCATTTTTAGTAACAACCTGGCATGTACTCATTCTCCCATTGGTGTGGGCCTCAAAGGTTTAAGATTAAAGAAGCCTATGCTAGGGCAGTTAGGACAGAGAGAGGAAAGCTCCTAGAATTACGCATCTGCCAACAAGGACTAACAAAGGCTGCCTCAATATGTTGAATGAAATGGGAACCCACGAGGTAGCTGTAATGGATGCTAACAGCAGGAAGGGGAGAGAAGCCCGGACCAAGAAAGTGCAGAACAGAAAACTCGATTCAGGAATGAGCAGCAGAGGAGAAAGAATATAGCAAATCTTCTTCCCACTGAGGAGGCACATTATTGCTGCTCACGGCCAAATGTGGAAGTGTTGCAGTAAAAGGAAGCTGAGCAACAGGCACTGAAAGCACTGATCAGACTGCTCAGTTCTTGTATTTCTAAAGGGTTTTGTATTATACCCACTCAGGCCATCAATCACAACTTTATTAAACCACGAAACAGATGTCAGATCAATGGCTGTATCAGAAACATTTTGAATGACAGGGTGATGATGGAACAATTCCAGCCTCCATACGTTATTAAACACATACTAATATTACTCTCTCAATGCTACTCATACAGACTCACTCACTCTCTTCTCCCTTTATGGTACCTGTTTTAATAGCAGACCTAATTGTAGATGAATATTACATAGGAAAAGCAAGATTTACTGTAATGAATGACAATAAGCTAATAAACAAAAGAAAAATTTCAAGGTTAAAACCAGTTCTCTGTCCTCACATTATGCCTCCTGGCATTAAAATTTCATTTTAATACAATTGTAGGAGCTGAGGCTGGGTTGTCAGCCTTAATCAGAATATTCAGAGTTATCGCCCTTTTGCTGTAATCCTGACATAATTTAAGCTTAGGTTTTCTTTATATATTTGCCCACAGCCAGCCCACCCATGTAAATGCTTTCTGCTCTTTTTGAGTGAAGAGGTATGTATGAAAAATACATATAAACAAGGCAGAAATCGCCCCTCTGGCAGATTCTCTGCTTAACTCCAGATTTCAGGCAGATTTGGGGAGATGATCACAGCAGTAAACTCATCAGTAACATAAACTGCATTTTCACTGGCAGAAATCAATTTGATTTTCATAAAGGCAGAAAGGAATTATGCTCTTGGTGGATGAAGCACAAAGCACAGTAACTGGGAGATGCAAATGCTGTACCAAATTCTCTCACAGCACATGAACACGGGGTTGAGTTGCCACAAACTGCAGACCATTACTTCCTCTCTTCCCTCAGTGCCCTATACCATCCCTTGGGATAGAATATTTGCTGCAGCTGTTATGTTTCCCTGAGGTGGGCAGTGAGATCAAGCAAAGATGTATTTGAAGCTTTTCACTTGGCCTGGCATCTTGATAGCCTCAGCTCATCCTCCTGATTAGAGGAGTGCTTAGTATAGCAGAGATGTCTGATTTTATGCAGACAATTCAATAAGAGATAAGAAGTTAAAAAAAGTAAAATAAAATCAAATAGGCATTCTTTGAGGGTTGTGGAGAGAAAGAAAACTTCTTGTTCCTATTCATGGGAAATTATTTCCTAAACAACATCCTTTGTGCTTTTGGGGGCCGGTAACTGAAGGCTTCCCATAGCACAAGGGGAAAGCAGCTGGCAGTCAGTGGGGCTGTATGGAAAGTGCTCTGTTTTGGCTGTGGAATTGGATGCTCCCAGCTGGAAGTGAGCAGCCCAGACAGCATGTAGCCAGAAATGCTACGCCACCCCCCCCAGCCTGGTGACTAAATAATCAAGTGCAGGCAGGGATAGAGGCAGCTGCCCCTCGAATTCCCATGGGTTTTTAATGCGTGCTTCAGGCTGAGAGACCAAAACTCAAACCCAATTTTTGGTGTTGAGGCAGGAATTGGCAAAGGCCACTCTTACTCAGGGAACTCATCTCACTGAAGGGCAAAAGAGTGCTCCTCCATGAAGGGTCTCCCCTCTGAATGGCTCCAGCCTGGACAGAGTATTTTAATCTTTTAGAGAGCATCAAAAGGCAGAGCAATTCCCACAAGAATTGAGGCATGCTTAGGCCCGTATGCTATTTCTCTAGCTTACTCGCTAGAGAATAGATTTCCTGTTGAAGCAATATTTTAGAAACCCAGCATTCATGCTGAATCAGGGCAGGTTTGGAAGTGGGTTTGAAGTCAACTCTCACTTAAGTGACCAGAGAGATCTGTTTTCGCTGAAAAATATGTTATGTTAATTAGCAAAATGGTTTGTCTAAGGAAGTGAATGTATGCAAGCCTTTTAATAAAAACTGCTTTGCATACTGCAAGCTTTTAAATTAAACTGAAACAGAGTTACAGCCAACACTGAGCAGAATTGTTTGTGACTTTTTGGCTTGTTTCCTTGAAAAGAATCCTAGCTGGTTTCTTGAAAGATAGCTGGTGACTCTTTATGGCACACTGTTGCACAGTTTTAAGGATAAAATTAAAAAAATATGTTCATAACAGAAAATCATGGTTCACATGTTATATCTCCCATAAAAGTTAGACCTGCTGAGGTATTCACAGTAGCACATTTGGACTCAGCTCAATTTGTCATGGCTTTATGCTCTCAATGCTCCTCTCTCTGGTCTGGAATTCCGACTTCAGAATTTATGAAGCAAAACTATCTCTAAATAAATCATATCTCTAACTCGGCTGACTATTTTCCCCACATTTTTTTCTGTAATACAACACGTTAGGAAGATTTAGTTTCAAGTCAGGATGGGTACATTCAACAAAATTGCTACTGTCAGCCCAAATCCTAAAGTTCTCCCTTTAATTTCTGACAGGAGGAATTCCCAATGCCGTCCATGATTATCCTGCTAGCATGAGGACTTCAACCGAATATGGTGCTGATAGTGCTGTTACCAAAGAGAAGTCCTGTATGTGATAAAACAGGATGTCATTTGAAACTTATGGAAAGCCTATATCCATATTGTAACACTTGTCAATCATGTACTCTTTCTTGCTCTTAAAGTTTTCTGTAAATGAGTTTGAAGATTTAAAGACAGTAAACATAAACCTAGACCATGCAAGATAGGACTGTATAAAGAGCTAGGAAAAGGATGGAAAGATTTTCTTTACTTTCAGTTGCAGTAAAATAAATTCATGATCTTCTCATCACTCACTGCCTTTCAGACACCTGCCCGCGTCTCCCCAAATGGGGTTGCTACTATGGATTTGTTACTGTGAGCATTGTAATAGTCATCTCAAGTTGGAAGAGAACATTAGCTCGGAGAACGTAAGAATTTTCTAGTTTGCATTAAGATTGCAAGAAAATGAGTGCAGAAGATGATGTCTGTAAGAGTCATGGAAATGAAAATGACAGCCAGAAGAAAAAATTCATAGGAACTGCCCAGCAGCACCACCAGAATTCATTTTCCATTTCCTTGTCTTAATTTTTAAACACACTTTTGAATCACAGTAATTACACATGCAGAAATTCTTACTAGTCCTAGCATTTTCTTCAGTTTCATCTCTTCACAGGGAAAAATCCTGCTATTAACTTTGAGACATAATCCCTACTTCTTCTGATCGTTGAATGAAACATTTAAAATATAGGGAATAAACAATGAACCATCATATTCAAATTTTATCAGAAATAAATACAGGAGTCTCAGGTCTCAACACAGGTTTGTTGCCCTTTTTTTTTTTTTCTTGAGGGGGCAAAGACACTACAGTTACAATTAAATTTAACAGATAAGAACAAAGGAGAAAAAGAGAAGAGAGGAGAAAGAGAAGACCTAATACAGTGAATTAAATAACTTTGTTAGGATGCAACTTTATTCAATTAAAAACCCCCCCGCATTGGAAAACTCTTCCTATAGATTAGTATCAAGTAGTACAGTGGTGAAATACAGAAAAAAAACCCTGTAAATACATAATAGACCTTTCATGTAATTATTACATAAAGCACACGTGTGTTAAACACATAAGTACAATTTTTATGCCTGCATTTTCATAGAAATACACAGGTATGTACAGTGTGCACACACTCACATATCAAACCAACATATATTGTGTGTAGGCTGTTGTATTTCAGGAATATTTCTGAAGGTTTTAATACTTTTTATTAACAGTATTTTTTGCCTTTCTCTGAGTCTGGGAGAGTTAACTGAGTCTGACTTACACAGCTTAAAGAAATATAATTGTTGAAATACGCATTTTTAAATACAATATACTGGAAACACAGCCGACCTTGACCCAAAACCACATTTCTGTGCCTGGAGCAAACTATGTATAGCTGGCTCTTATGGGTTAGAATTGAGTGCTGGATCCTACCACAAAGCCACAACTCCTGTTTCCCCGTGGTATAAAACTTTCTAGATTGAGAAGCAAACAATTTCTGATTAAAAACCAAATAGATCCAGGAGTACTTCCATATTTACATGAGAATTAGTACAGATAATTCCTGCTAAGTACAGAGCAGATTTTGTTGAACTACTGTTTTACTACTCATACTTCTTTGTCAGTTCTGTTCTATAATACCTAATGCTGACTGTATGAAGGTTTTAGAAACACATGTGTAGATACATGTTTTCGTGACCTAGCAATATGAGGATATCGTGTTTGTAGTACATCATGTTTGGGTCATGATGAAAGGTACTTTGATACAGTTGCCTGGACAGGGCCAGACATCTCTGGACATGGAGAAAAAACCCAAGTAAACCACAGCAATATTAAACTGCAAAAAAGTGAAGCAATGAAAACCCAAGAGTAATAAATTACCTTCAGAACCTCAGTAAGTAATGAATGTTTTGCAATATAAAAGTAAATAGTATAACCTATGATCTTACCGTTCCTGTTGTGCCCAAGGAAAGGTGGTTCATCTGTTGGGTCAGAGGGCCCATCATGCTTGCTGGCTGCATTGACATAGTGTGGTCCATTGTTGGTGTTATCACAGCACCCTACAAACATACATAATTTACACTTCAACATTTCATTTTCAAAAAAAAAAAAAGAAGCAGCATTCTCTGAATGAGTGAACCTGGCTGAAAACTTGACATGAATCTTAAAAGAGACTAATATATCTGTCAGAGGAAATATGTTTTGTTCCTATTGACAACCAAGCTACACACATATATTATTTGTACTACTAATGAGGCCATTTTATGTCAGTTCCAATTAAGTGTCATTTTTTAGTTCATTGCTTCTGACAAACAAATGCGTATGTTCTTTCTATGATGAATGCTACTGTACATTGCAAAATACCTGTCATTTCTGTTTTTTCCATATCCTATACAGAATAATCTTACAGACAGAACACATATGTCCTCAATTTTCTCTGACTTCCAAAACCTTCAGTCTCTGAGATCTTCAACTTATTATGGTAATTATCTTGGATTTTTGCAGTCTCAATTAAGAACCCTTACTCATGACAGTTTATAGCTGATTACGTAAGACTAGCTATTAACAACGAGTTTGGTAGTGACACCCATTTAAAACACATACACAGCATTTAAAAGCATTCTCTGCATGGAAAACAAAGACATTAACAACAAACAGCATATGAACTAAAGCAAGAACAAGACTTTGAACAAAATGAAACAAAAGACATGCCAGAGGAGCTTTGTAGAAAGCTTCTTTGCCATTCATATTCCTCCGTTTTTTGCTCTCCCACTCCCCAAGTCCCCATGTTGGGAACCTCATGCCTTAGTGAAGTGTTGATTCTCTTCAGTTCTATGGTGTTAAAATGCTGCTTCCTGTGTTGGTTAGATAGTCAGTCAGAAACAGTGTGATTTGCTCTTTCTCTTGTAGGTAGTTACATAAGGAGGCATTTCCATCTGTTTCTTCATATGAAATAATAGCTGTACTTTGTGCATATGTATGTTTGTGTACACATTATAAATTTGCACAATCACATTACAACTGCTACGAAGCGTGGAAAATATGGATGAATGTATTTGTTTAAAAAAAGGAAAACTGACTTTTTTTCCATTGAGATTACTGACAAAGTCTACCTATAAACAGGAATTTAAAAGAAACTTGTTTCAAAATACACACCACAGCTGTTCATGTGTCTCTCACATTTACATATAGCTGTGACTGCATCGTCAAGAATCTCATTAGAAGCAAAAGACTTCACATTTTCTGTTGCAAATAAAAAATAAAAATAAAAAATGCAGGAAAGCACCAATTCAATTTTTTCTCACCTTCCAGCAGTATTTTGTCTATGCACATCCTATGTGAGAAGCTGCGATTCTACAGTTTCTGCAAATTCATTACTTGGATGCAATGGTAAAGAGGAGGTAGGCTCAGCTTGGTCACTTCTTTTTGTAATACCCTCAGCATATGAAATACATACAGGCTTGTTTTATGTCATGTAGAGGATTATGTTTCTTGCGTTGGCAAGAGTCCCTAGAGAAATTTGGCAAATTAAAGAAACTAGCCTCCACAGAATATCTGTCATGATTCCAAATACATGCTTAAAAAACAAGCTGAACAGTGTGCAAGTATCAAACCTGCAACACTTTCGAACACTTCTGCCTCTTTCTTTGCCTCCATGTTAATTGGCACTGGTTTACATAGATTAACCCTTTGATTAACTCATTCTAATGAACTACCACAGTGCTAACTTTCTTCTTGTTGGCACAGGTCCTTACAAATCAAGGTAAGTCACAAACTTTCATTACAAAATTTCTTCCAAATTTCTTTCAGCATAATAGAGCTAATATTTTATTTAAAAAGCCCTTCTTTCTTCCTTACATGACATTCATTGCTCCTCTCTTTTTGTTGAAAAACATCTACCCTCTTGCTGAAAGAGTCTGAAAGGGAATCTGCAGGGCAAACACTCGTTCAGGCCATTCGGCGGTCTCTGCATAGCAGATTCAGTGTGAAGTCTGAAGTAGCACCATGCCCAAAGAAAATTATGTTCTTGCTGCATCGTCAAAATCAGTGTCCTGGGATACCAGGGATGCTCCTGGAGAGCAGCATGCAGCCAGATGAGGTCCTTGGATTTGGGCATCTGCTTGCACTTTTTGGCTATGGTAAGAAACCATAAGCTTTATGCTCAGAATGAGCCACACCACAAAATAGCATTTTTACTGTACCAAACTGTAAAAGCCCAAACCAAGTTTGTCAACTGATAAATAGCTCTCGGTTCCCTCTAGGAGCAGTTTTCTCCTTTGGCTCAGAGATGGGCAACTGCCTCAGGGCTTTCTGTGACAGACAAGGGAGCTCCCACTTGTGATGTGTGATGGGATAAGCAGAACATCAGACCCCCACCACAGCTCCATGCAGTCCCGCACTGCCAGCAATAGTGCCTGCAATTAATTTAGGGTGTTCCAAAGCCTTAAAATATCAAGCATTCTTTGCAAAGATGTTTATTGCAAAGGTATGGTTGGAGGAATTTGCTGTGATTAGAGAGATGTGACAGACTGCCAGCTGTTCCTGCGTATAAATTCAGGAACCTGGAAATGAAGAAGGGGCAGTGATGAAAGAAGTCTTACGACTTAGTGTAGCAGACACAAGTGCCAGACACACAGTGGAAAAATCTGATGGCAAATGTCTTCCAGTAGCAAGTCAGTTTTTGCAAATCAACTATTCAAAACAATATGGACTTGAGAGGAAATACACCAAGAACAAAAAATGTACTCCCAGACAGAAAACATACTACTTTAAAATTGAAAATGCATACATTCAAGTCTCTAAACATATACCATTTAATACATTAGGAAAAGAAGTTGGGAATACAAATTAAGTATTTGCAGCTCTCCTAAAACAGCTTAATGTGTTTGAAGCTGACAGTTACCTAGAGCAGAGAATTACATGCATTTGCCAGACCATTAATTCACCAGAGTTTGCAGAATCCTCTTGTGATCACGTAGGGAAAAAATCATACTTAATTAAGGAAATATCGTCTGGTTGTTAGGGCGACACCCAGTCTCCAGACCATAATGCATTTCATAATACATGATGTCAAGTCCACTCATATTCAACTTATTTAGCAGTAGAAGACAACGTCTTGCATCAGATGTTGCTATTATATTAAAAGCAATTTGATTCTTTTCAGTTTATAATAGTTATTTGCTGATAAACATCCACTGGGTGACTGGCAAAGGCTAGAGTAAACATATTTTTCATCTTCATCTGTTTGGATGTCTGATTTTACTGAGTTTGTAAACTGTATAGAGACACGGCATGGCATAATACTTCTGAAGGCTCAGCTTAGTTGAAAAAAACTGTAGAAGAAATAATGATGAGGTTTTTGCCACTGTCTTTGCCAAAACAAGTAGTTGGCCTGCCAATTACTTAGGTCTGCCCTGTTGCCTCAGTATGATTAATTTTTTTTATAATTCCTGCAAGAAACTGGTTATTATAATGACTTTCAAATTTGGCAAGATATGCTTGGCATATGACTTGTCATACAATTCTGTCAATGGTATAGTGTCTTTAAAAGAAATTAAGATTAACAGGGCAAGTGGAAAAGAACTGATGATACAAAAGAAAGTACGTGATTTTTGGAACATTGCAATAAACCTAGGATAAGTTAATTGACACACAAACTTTAACTCCTCTCCATTTTATTTGGAAGACTTTGCTGTTTCAAAGTGCTCTAATCTCTATGGATATACCTTCCTTATAAGAAAGTGAATATATTTATTTCAGAATATTTTCTGAATATTTTCTAGCCTACCACTTACAAAGAATGAAGCTACAAACACAGTACGCTCCCTGTATGGCAACAAGCTGAAATCACAGGAAGAATACTAAATACAGACTGTTTATTATATTAAGTAAAATATATTTAAATACTTGTGAATACCAAAAGGCATCAGCACAAATAAAGTTTATGTTGGTGCAATGACACATGCCGCCTTATGTTCCTTGAAGGGTGGGAAAGTGACATCAGAAATAAGAAGTGTATTAGGGGGCTTTAGGAATAAAGAGTTCACTAGTTGAGAGATGCACTTGGGGGCCAGTGGGAGGAAGGATTAGTTAGTCCCAGCTTTCTACAATAATGAACTGTATTAAAGGCTTCTGGTTTATTCCAGTGTTCTAATACTGATATTGGACTTAAGGCACAAATACCAGCTGAATAAATAGTTTTTTAAGCTTACAGCAAGCATCTGCTTATTTTGAAGTTTACTTTTTCTTTATTTAGGAAGTTTGAACAAGTTAAGCATACTTACAAATTCTACTTCGTAAATACTGGCCAATGTAAAGCCAATAAACATTACAGCAGCAAACTTACTTTTCGAATTTGTTTACAGACACATTGTGAAGTCATATAAGCACCAGGTCATTCCATCTGAAAAGTTATTAATATCCTACCAAGTGAATGTCTTTGTGTATTGAGAACATGTTGTTTCTTGAGATTTTAATAAACTGAGTAAAAGGATGACTTTCCTTATACCTATCAGACCTGACGTGTCTATCAAGAATTAATATGAAAAAACCCAACATGCATACTTTTTTCCAGATAAATGCACTCTCTCTGCATACTGAATAGATGAAAACCGTATTTCTATTGGTTTACTGTTCTGTCTAGATTGACTTGTCTCATCTCCTCGGCCTGCCTCTTACAGGCAGCAGAAAAATTAGGGTCTCCTTGTCAGCTCTGTGAGCCTGGTGAAGTGCTCTGAACTGGCTGTTAAGTGGCCAATCTTTCATGACTGTAGTAGGAAGACTGAAGGTAGCTGTGAAATCCTCCCTGCCCTCTGTCAGCAACTGTGCTGGGGATACTCACTGATATTCCATAAAAAACAATTTTATTTCAAAATCAAAGAAAACCTATTTTCCATTAAATTGCCATGGCATTTACTAGCTGATCAGAAATCAAATCCTGATTTGAGTATGTTGAGGAAGATCAGCAAACATCAGCTAACTACACTGCTGAATTTAAAAGCCTGCTAAAAATGGGGCAAAGGGAGCAGGAAGCCCAAACTCAACACTTAGTAAAAGCAGCTTTAACTTTGGAATGGGCAAACCCTGATACAGATCCTCACCAACTCTGAGTCCTGTTTCCGTGGCAAGTATTAAATAACAATCTCATATTGTAATATTTCTAATTTTGGGCTTAAATTCAAATTCTTATCAACATCACCTTCACACCTTAGTTGAATCGCCTTGGACCAATGGACACATTTGCTTTCCCTTTCACTTTTTTTTACTGTATGTTTGTGAGCTTCTTTCCTCAGCTGAAAATATGTCATTTGTCCAAGAGGCTTACTAACTAGAAGTAACTGGTCTTAAAGGATTAAGAACCCAAATATAGTCTGGTAAATAAGAACAAAGCTAACCCTTGTATATGCACCACCTTCCCTACAGCAATAGCCAAGATTTTTGATGGATTCTTTCCCATTGTCTCTAATTATATATCCTGTCTCCTAGTTTAACATACAGTAATATTCAAATACATGTAGAAATGCAGCTTAAAAAGCACATAGAAATGGGAATATCAAGAGATCATAAATGCAGTCGATGCAATAGAAAGAGTTTCATATGAGTAACTGTGTGCACAAATAAAGCAATGCCTGCAACTATATTGGTAATGGTTAATAAATGTATTCTGTCAGGTAGTCCCACTTTGATATTCTGTCAGTAGTTTATGCTCCTACCAGAGCTGAAAAACCACTAAGTTTCACAGCATACCACTGCCTGCTAATATAAAAGAAATTAAAAAAAAAAACAGAGAGAGTGCATTTTTGTTACAAACAAAAAGTCGCCCATTTCACTCAGTGCTGGAAGTGACTTTTGCGTGGTGACTTAAATCTTTCCACCCGAAATAAGATCTCAAGAGAAAGATCACTGAGCAAAAGGACAATATTTATGAAGAGGAAATACACCTGAATTACCCCAGGGACTCTGCAGCAGTGTTTGAGAGCCCTGTGCTGCACCTTTACCCTCACTGTCTGCACAAGCGCATGCGCTCCCTCTAGACAGTGAGAGAAACAGTAGTTTTCATACCCTTCTCCAACTTACTCCACAAATTAAATAAAATTACTGGTATTATGGACCTGAATAGATGGGAGTAGTTTTGCTGGGGCCTGCTAACAGGAAGGAAGCCAGAGCAGTTAGGAAATGACCCGTCGCAGTGGGGCTGGAGCAGACAGAGAGGCCATAGACAGCTCTTGCTCGCTCTTCTGACATGTTCTAGAAGGGAACGAGAAATCACGCTTCTTTTGTTTTCTTCCTACCCTTCTGTCTATAAGTACACTCAGCTGTATGTCGGCTTTATATATCCAATCCATGTAATGGTGCTTTTGCTCTGTCAAGAACAGCCATCACTAACACAAGCATCCCCACAACACTCACATAAGGCTTAGCGTCCCCAGAAGACAAAGAGAAAACACAGAGGTGGTGATTTGCCCAGGATATAACCACTGCTATATACAGAACAAATCTTCTCCTGCCCTTCCCACTATCAGGTTTCACAAAAAAAATACCCAATGGTCTTCTCATTCCATATCAAAATAAGAACAGATTTCAAAACCTCAACACTATTAGTGAAAACAAGTCTTTATTTGCTGCACAAAACTCCTGATCTATACCTAATTAGTATGTGGCACATGCCAAAGTGTTGTGCTAGGCAATTCCATCCTGTTTCTGTTCTTACAGATATTTTTTGATGTGGACTAATTCCTTCATCCACTGTCTCAACAGTGGCTGATGTGCCATCCTAGTAAGTGGGAATCAGAAGTCTCTTTCCCATGGAATAGTTTTTCTTAGCATTAGAATGGAGTTTCATCTATTAAAGCTAAATCCAAATACTATTTCCTCTCCAAACAGTTCTGCTGCGTTCCCTCCCTTCATCCCTATAACCAGGCATGAAAATTGACTTGATGGCACATTCCAGTTCTAACAAGGTGCAAAATGGAAATTATTAAACAGCACAATTAAAATATGAGTCAGCACCAGTCTTCAGCCTAAATTTTCACTTCCCTGCCTTAGTTCAAATTAAACTTTCAAAAGAGGATGCCATATTTGCATCCCCAATAGTTTGATTTTTTATATGTATATCTATATATATACACACACATAATTGCCTGTGGGAAGGAAGACAAGTTATACTGCCAATTCTATTACCCTCACTCAGGTCACACTTTTTTAACATGTGGAAAATTTTTTTAATGTTTGAAACTCAGTCCAGGATTTATTATGAAAAAAGTAACTATATTTTTATATATACATATAACTCAGCATATTTTGCTGAGGAAAGTAAGTGTTCTCAGCTAGTCACAGAACCTCTTATTTATGCACAACATCTAATAAACATTGAGTACACTTCTGTGACTAGCTGAGAAGACTTATCTTATTTTCCTCAGTGAAATATGCTCAAAATACAGGAAAATGCCCAACGAAAGACTTGCCTTCAGAGCTTGTGCTTAGGTGTAGAGGAACAGAGTATGTTGGTGGCATGAGAGCATGTATGGCGTGTTTAATGTGGCAAGACCTTGGCTTTCCCTGGGCAATGTGTGGCTTTCCAGGCAAGATGTGGCAGCCCTGCCTGTCTGCATGTCTCCACGAAGTCATGACAATGAACATTTGATTGGACCAGATGCCTGAGACACTGTGCTGTTGATCTCTCTTTTTCTGGTGAGATTTAGTACATAGGTCATTTGCCAGGCACAGAGAGTGGCTAACTGGGTTTGGGGAGGAAATGCCTGTGACATTTCTTCTACGTGCACTTGTAGCCTCGATGCTACAATGGCCAGTGACAGGGCAGCAGCTGTGATCTGTAACAGATGTGCTGTGTTTCATTTCCTGCCCAAAACCAGGAGGGACTCGTGCTGTGTGAGCTGCAATCTAGCGGCTGTGCTGGAAGAAAAGATTCACTCATTAGAAGGACAGACACTGACACTGGGAGACAGCAGAAATGCTGAGGATCCAGCTAGCAACAAAAGGAAAAAACACTGAAATGTAGGCAGGTAATATAACCACCAGAGGCAAAGTGACAAAATGACATCCTACACAACCACAGCCAGAGGAAAATGGTGTTAGCCCCACAGCACCAGAAGGGCCTAACCACAACCAGTATGAGATGGAAATATCCAAAATATCTTTAGGTTTCAGAAATACGAGGTAGTATCATTGAATAAGCACCAAGGAGACATATTGTGGTTCCAGGGTGGCAGACAGCACTCTGCTGTGAGAGCCCTAATCCTTGAAAGGACAACAGGAATGGCCAAGGGATGTACAAATATCAAGATGTCTCCCTGCAACTCCAAGATCAGATAGGCTCTTCCAAGCCAGAATTTACTAGTCATGGTCAATACAAGTGAGAATGCTTCATGCAGTTGCTAATGAACTGCATGGTGGCCCTTGCAATGTCAAGCCAAAAGTAACTCAAGCATCAGAGCGAACGCCTAGGCTAGGCCCAAATCTGAGCTGCACCCTCAGAGCCATGCTGATGCAGATTCTGCCATGTAATCCAGCTGCATAGCGTGGGGAGAGAGCCACACCGAAATTCTGAGGCTGATGTTGCTGAATCACTCTCAAATTCAGCCACAAACCCAACGTCCATCCTCCAGGAGAGCACAATGTGGAGCACTGTCATCTGCCGCCTATGTCTAAACTGCTTTTTGCGCAGCTCCTGCACCAAGGAAGAATAAAGGTATGGAAGGTGAGAAAATTATGTCCTTTACCTCCCCATCCCATTTTCTGAATTTAAATGTTCTGGAAGGTTGATGAGGGGCAGGAATATCCACATAATCTTCTCAGGAATCCTTCTTACCCTACCTATTAGGAAAGACAGATAGTAGAAGATGCTAGAGATGAAACCCTGAGTGGGTAAGGACTTTTTTCCTTAGTACAGAATCCTGTACTAAGCCACAGTTCATGTTATTTATCTATTCAGTTCTAGATCACAGTGCTTCATTCTGATCTTGGAATCTAGAACTGTCTCCTTATTAGACTGGATGACTACAGAAATCTGTCTCTCTGTCATGTTCTGTTAGATCTGTAATCTGCTATGTTAAACAAAGCCCCTTCTCACACAGTAATGGAAATTATTTCAGCCCTGCCTTTCCTCTCATTGAAAACCACAGTTTTCACAGCCTAAACACCCTGCCACAGATTTCACATTGCATTTCATTTTCTGGACTTGTAACCCCTCAGCAGAAGCTATAGGTGAAATCCACTCCATTCTGTACTGTGATTTGTTCTTTGACTGGTTAAAGCTGCCTACCCAGCAGTGTCAGCATGGTGACACACCTCAAACCCAAGACTGAGACGCAGATTTTCAACAGTGCCTTCTTACCAATATTCTGCCATTAAAAGTAATGTGAGCCTATGCCTCACTCGTGCCCTTACAAATTTTAACTATGGTTTTTCTGACTCTAACCAGAGCAATTGCTAGTTGGAGTAGACTCTGTGCAAGGCAACTGCCACCAACACGTGGCTTTTGCTGCACCTGGACAACTCCACCATCCTTGGATGATGCCCTCAGTGACACCTGTGAAGTGTTCCATTATTTTGAAAAACTATAATAATACAGGCAAAATCTGGAGAAACTGTGGTTGCACAAATGTCATTACCTAAAAATTCTGTCCCTGATGCACGAGACCACAAGAAGCCTGTAAGGCCAATGGCGGCAAGCACACAGAGCATGCACATCAAAGGTAACCACATTTAAATCAGTGAAGGTAAAACTGATGTAAACGAAATCAAATTCAATCCCTCAGTTTTATGCCAATAGTCAGAAAATAGGAGTCTATAGAAGGTGAACACATTTTATAACTAAAAAATGTGATATTTTAAGTTCTTTTTTACTTCAAGGTACTTCCAGAGAAACCAGCCTGTGTATTATAATAAAAGCTTGACATTTATAAGTCTCCCTTCTTCCAAAGAACTGTAAGTGCTTTACAAACTGTGTGATATACAGAGAACTCAGGAGCTGGTGTGCTGTCAGGGTTCTGGGATGGGTCTGGACCTACATCTGAACTTTCCCAAGTCCACGAGCGTTCAGATGGGGGGTACAGCCTGGGTCATCACCATTGCAGGCTTGAAGAGAATAGGTGGATTTGATCACATACTCCCATCCAAATTAATCAAGAAAAGGAAACATTTTACCTCTTGACTCATGCCAAGCAGATCTGAGGTAAATAATAGAAAATGGCTAGTTTGTCTACTTTGCTCCACACTTTACTGTCTTTTAAAAGAAGATGAAAATGTGAAGTGAAAACACTTCAAAACTGACCCTTGTGAGTAAAAAAACTTCGTTGTGCAAGTGGTCCAACTAGCATAAAAAGTAGATGGGAAAAGTTCGAAAAGGTGTAAGGTTTGGCTATTATTAAAAGCTAAAAAGAAGTAAAAGTAAGTAACTGATCCTGCAAGGATTACTTACTTTCTTTTCAATATATCTGTACTGATTAAGAATGACTAAATTGATATCTTTTCTCTCTTTCTGTCCAGATAAAGTCACTCTTGGTCTGAGATCTTCCTTATAAAGTTTCAGCCTGGAGCACATTTTTACAGCTGAGTTATTATCCTTAAAATATGAGTTCAGACTGGAAATGCTGGCAGCCCTCTTAACTATTGTATAGCAGTGAGCACAGCTGTAACATGTTAAATATGTTGAAAGTACATGGGGGGAACAGAGTGGCTCAGAGGACAGGTAATAGAAGAGGGAGTTTCAATGCTGGGTCACCAGGTTGGGTCATTGGTGGGACTGAGGGTCATTATTGAGCAACAGCTGTTCAGTTATGTCCAGGCATCAGCTACACACAGAGGAACTCTCATCACAAAAATACATTGCCACAACAGGTGATGTCCAACACCCTTCCCAATGACTGTGAAAGATGGGGCAATGGATCCCCACAACTGCATCCCACAGGTTAGCTTCAAGATGA
Source organism: Eurypyga helias (assembly GCF_000690775.1). Taxonomy (NCBI): domain Eukaryota; kingdom Metazoa; phylum Chordata; class Aves; order Eurypygiformes; family Eurypygidae; genus Eurypyga; species Eurypyga helias. The sequence continues at coordinate 90,678 of NW_010255965.1, forward strand.
AACGCACCGATGGCACAGAGGGGAGAGGCTTGCACGGTCACTGCCCTGCATGCTACCGGGTCTGTGGAGGGTGTTCATCACCAGCCTATTGGTACCATGTCTTTTCAGGGCACTCTATCTTATCAAAAAGTTGTTAATCACTGAAAACTGTTCCTGAAAGAGTCCATTTTCCACATTAGTGAATGGACTGCATCCATCCCATCACACTACCAGTATCACCAGGAATTCTGGTGATAGTGGTTAAATGAAGGCAGAAAGCAGATGACAAAGTACTTTTTCAGCTCCTCAGTTACAGTAATGCCTAGAATGACCAAATACTTTATTATTACCTCTCTATACACTGAGAGATGGTAACCTCTTTCCATTTGCAACAAATTATAATCCATTTCAACCTAGCTCAAAACAGCAGTCAATTTTTGCACAGGGAGATGAATGCAGAGTGTTCTGCATTTCTCAGAATCAGGCTGTGTGCTCGCGTGCAGCCTTTTGGCACAAACCGAAATAGCCAAGAAGTAGCCAAAGTAATGCGGGCAAATGAAGTTCAAGTTTCCTTCTTCAGTTTTCTAATGTGTATGGTTTTAGTGGAGTGAATTAGGTAAGTCTCTCTGGTTCCTATTTATCCATGCATGCTACAGTAATCTCTATAAAAAGGTTTGATTTGTTACAGCTTTTTGGTGCACCACTTCCTTCCAGCCACCGTGTAAAAGCCCAGTAGTCAAAACCTGGCAAATGACGGAGACGGTCTTTACTCCTTTATGGCTGTGTCCCCCACACACAGTCTGATTTGCGGAATTTTAGGTTGAAGTCAAAGATGTTTCTCTGGGCTGCTATCCTGAATATCTTTCAGATATTTGAATATTGTAGAGGTGTTCAGTTTTCCTCTGGGGGAAAAAAAAAATTTTTTTGTCTGTTTTATTTTTCTGTCATCTAGAAAACAAACTACCATTGTGATTAGCACTCATTTCAGAGGTTCTAAAGACAATCCAAGAAAGAGAACTTCAAGAACTGTCAATGTCTTTTTCAAACCATCCCCTTACCGAACAGAAGTCAATTCTTCAGGCTACAAGACAGCTGACTAGGAACTACCTACTACCAAAACCAGCTGTGGAAATGTCTCAGACAATGTAAAGCACCTTGTTCTGCTGCCAGAGAAGACTAAGCTGGTGGCCCACTACCGTGGTTCAACATACCAGCACAAGTCTTTGACCCAAACTGGACAATCAGCCTTCTGGGAAGCACAGGTCAGGCAGCTGACTCTGTCATGAGTTCAAGGAGATATTTTTTACATGAAGGTAAGAAGATCTCTGTGCTTTGGAGGAA